>NW_021620638.1:3190539-3191346 GCF_004785775.1 Grammomys surdaster | reverse complement strand
AGAAACATAAAATATACATATATGTCACATACACATGCACATAGAAACACATTTTAAATGGAGTTATGCTATAATGACAGAAAACACAATCCCAAATACAAACCATAATCTCCTAAATGGCTTAACTCTTTTTGATTTGTTGGCAAATGGGATTTCTCTCTGCCCAAACATTACAAACTATTATCTATAATCAATGTTATTATTTACCCTCCAGAACTTGAGAGTAAGTACTGCTAAGGACACAACATACTTGAGTCATAGAACATGGAGAAACAAACCTAGATGATACTAGGGAAGAAAGGTTACCATCAATCTCATCCAGTTGTATACCCTCTGAAGTACAACAGTGGCCTGCCTGGCAAGATATGCCCACTGGTGCAGTAAGGACATCAATGTTATGGGAATAAATAATCACTTTTTGCTTGGATTGAGGTCCCACTCCAGGAAAGGAAACCCATTCTTGAGACTGTCAATGTGGTCAAGAATCTATGCCTAGATAGACCATGGGTCTGAGGGGAAAAACTACAACTACTGCTATTGTTGGCAATACAATTCAGTGAAAAACCCTATCTCAAAGGAATAGGGCAGAGATCAATAGAGGATAGAGAAGGATAGAGGAAGATACCTAACATCTTTCTTTGACCTCCACATATGCAGGCATGGATCCATACACCAAAGTATTATACCATACATACAATACCCACAACACCTCCCAAAACACACACACACACACACACACACACACACACACACACACGAGAGAGAGAGAGAGAGAGAGAGAGAGAGAGAGAGAGAGAGAGAGAGAGA
>NW_021620638.1:3148966-3190529 GCF_004785775.1 Grammomys surdaster | reverse complement strand
AGAGAGAGAGAGAGAGAGAGAGAGAGAGAGAGAGAGAGAGAGAGAGATTTAAATTGTTAGAATTTCATAAAAATATTATTGCCCTAGTTTGCTTTCTCTGTTGCAGTAACAAACTACACTGACAAAGGAGGAAAAGGTTTATTTCATTTTACACTTCAAGGCTCCAATCCCTCATTGATGAAAGAAAGGCAGAATACAAGGCAGAAGCTTGAAGCAGAAACCATAGAAGAATGCAGCTTCCTAGTTCGCTGTCTCCTACTTCTGCCCAGTCAACTCTCTTATACAGTCTAGGACCACCCACCCAGAGTTGGCAATATTCCAAGTGGCCTGGGCACTTCACCATCAATTCTCAATCAGGAAAATGCTCCACAGATATGCCCATAGGACAATCTGATGCAGAAAAAAATTTCAATTAAGGTTCCTTTATCCCAGGTTTGTCAAGGTGACAACTGAGATTAGCTATCTTAAGTCTGCGCCTATCAACTTGACTTACAAACACATCATTTTAAAAGCATAACCTTTTCTTTCTCCTTTGTTCCCAATATCTCATGCTAGTACCAGAATATAAAATATAGAATTTTAAAGTCTTAGAGACTTCAAAAGTTCCATCACTTAAAGGTTCAGTGTCTCTTTAAAATATCCAGTCTCTTATTTGTGGATGCCCATAAAATAAAAAAAAAAATCAAAACAAGTTACATACTTCTTATTGCAAAAGAGAAGGTCAAAGGCATAAAAATAATAGGGTCAAACTAAAAGCAAAATCTAGCAGAAGTAAATATTGTCGTCCAGGTCCCATTTTAGTCTTCTGAATTCCAAAAGACTTGGGTGGTCTTGCTTCTCTAGTCCTGACAGCTACAGCACACACAGCTTGTCTTGTAGGTTTAGACAGGTTCCACTTCACACCTACCATTATCCTGGATGGTTATCTCACAGTTTGACATCTTTAATATCCTGGAGTTTCCATTGCAGTTGAGCTTCACCGTCACCAATGACCTCTCAGGGCCTCTCTGAAGGGACTTCAACACTGTCATAGAGCGTTAGCTGTTCTCACAACCCTTCTATGCCTTCAAAATCAGTATCTTTTCAAGGACTTACAAAAAGATAAATTCAGCTTCCAGCTTGAGATGCAGCTGTGCTGACCCTGAGGAAACACTCCATTACTGCCCCAATGAAGCATGGGTATTTTCACCTCAATTATAATGATCTTTTATTAATTACAGCCAATTTCTAGCCTTTGGGACCAATATCTATTTAACAGTAAAGTTCTGGAACTCATGGGTCCAGTGGTTGAGAGTTCATGACCATCATCGTGGGGAGCATGGCAGCAGGTAGGCAGTCAAGGCCCTGGAGCAGCAAACAGGAGTTCACATCTTGATCCACAAGTCCAGGGCAGAGAGAAATAACATGGGCTTTTCTAACATCAAAGCCCACAACAGTAACATACCTCCTCCAACAAGCCTATACCTCCCAATCCTTTCCAAGAAGTTCCACCAACTAGGGGCCAAGCATTCAAATGTGGGGATCATTCTCATTCAAAGCACCACAAGCACAGAGACTTAATTCAAGTATACAATAGGAACAGCCCTGACACAGTATTTCCCTCTGAAAGTTCAGAAGACAGGCCTTGACTATCTGCATTTCTTTTAACATCCTTTTCTTCCAAACTCCCACAATGATGTCTTATTAAGCCCTGAAACAGTCAAAGGCTTTTCCAGCCAAAGTTCTTTAGTCTACTGAATTTCCACAATTCTCCCCCAAATCACCATGGTCAGGTCGATCACTGCAACAACCCATACGATTTCTGTTTTAATTTGATTTTTGTTGCTCTGATAAACACAGTAACCAAGAACAACTTGGGGAAGAAAAGGGATTATTTCATCTTACAGATTACATCTGTTATCCAGGAAGGCCAAGACAGGAACACAAGGCAAGGGCTTTGATGCAGAAGCCACAGAGAAACATTGCTGGCCGGCTTGCTGTCAGGTGTCTACTGCTCCTGCTCAGCCAGCTTTCTTACAAACCCCTGACCACCTGCTCAGGGGTGGTACTGCCTCCCATTGACTGTGCCCTTCTACAATTAGTGTCAAGAAATTTCCCCATAGACACGCCCACAGGACAATCTGATGGGAACAATACATGAGTTTGTGTTCCTTCTTCCCAGGTACGTCAAGTTTACAACTATGATTGATCATTACAATCATTAAATGAAATTTGGCTTGGAATTTGGACAAAATTTCTAACAATTTCTGAAATAGCTCTAAGTTCTGCAATTTTGTGTTTCACATATGTGTAAAGTAATATTATCAGCACTGATGATCATAAAATCAAAATATTGACTGGCTGAAAACTGTTGAAGATGTTCTATAGCCTGCAACATCATTCTTCGGGCTAGTGAAATGGTTCAGTAGGTAAGGTTACTTGCAAGCAAGCCTGACAAACTGAGTATGGTCCACAAAATCCACATGGTAGAAGGAAAGTTCTGTAAATAATCCTCTGACCTTCATATGTGTGTTGTCCTATGTGAATACACACACACACACACACACACACACACACACACACAAAATGTTAAAAAAAAACCCAGCGTTTTTTCAAAAAAGGATGCCTGGCTTCTGAACTTTCAGAGGGAAATACTGTGTCAGGGCTGTCCCTATTGTATACTTGAATTAAGTCTCTGTGTTTGTGGTGCTTTGAATGAGAATTATCCCCACATTTGAATGCTTGGCCCCTAGTTGGTGAAACTTCTTGGAAAGGATTGGGAGGTATAGGCTTGTTGGAGGAGGTATGTTACTGTTGTGGACTTTAATGCTGGAAAAGCCCATGTTACTTCGCTCTGCCTTGGACTTGTGGATCAAGATGTGAACTCCTGTTTGCTTCTCCAGAGCCTTGACTGCCTACCTGCTGTCATGCTCCCCACAATGATGGTCATGAACTCTCAACCACTGGATTCATGAACAGGACTAGAGAAGCAAGACCACCAAAGTCTTTTGGAACTCAGAAGACTAAAATGAGATCTCGATGTCAGACAATATTTACTTCTGCTGGATTTTGCTTTTAGTTTGACTAGGCACCCACTTTAATCCCTGCACTTGAGAGGCAGAGGCAGGTGGATCTCTGTATTCAAGGCCAGTCTGGTCTACAGAGAGAGTCCTGGGACAGCCAGGGACACACAAAGAAATCCTTTCTCAAACAACAACAGTCACCACCAAAACAAGTGATCATACAAATCTGTTGTTAGTACCAAAATTTCATTTTGTCCTTTATAAGTTGTAAAATCACATGCATATCAAATTTGTTTAAAGACAAATTTCTTTATGATTTATTATTACTAAATGTTTTATACATATCCAGGATTATATAAAACTTTCTCAGGCAAAAAGTGGATTTCAAGGTGAAAAGTGTAAAGCCATTAGCTAGAAGAGGACAGCATTGAGCAGCAGATGGGCAGCTAATACTCTCAGTGTCAAAGAGTATGAAAGGATTATTTATTTTCTTTACAATACTTTAGGGGTCAGATATGCACCACTTGGATTCTTTCTCCTTAAAGGTATAGAGCTATTAAGCAGGGAGAGTTTGGGACAGGCTTGGATAGACTATAAACCAGAGATTCTCAGATGCAGTGTGCATCTAGGGAGGCAGACAGTGGAACCAACACTGATTCATTCTTTATGGAAATCAACATCTATCTGAAAAGTAGTAAGGCCAACCCATGTAGCCAACATTTCGAGAAAAAACATTTTGATCACTCTTTTAGAACTCTAAAATTTCGACTCTGTTATTAAGACCATAGATGGTTGTTTGCCTTCTCCCCATTTTGGAATCTTCTTGAGAATTTAAGAGCTGTTGATACTCAGCTTCACTTAGAACCTGTAAGTCAGTGGTTCTCAACATTTCAAATGCTATGACTATTTTATTCAGGTCCTTATGTTGTGGTGACACCCAACCATAAAATTATTCCATTGCTACTTCATAACTATAGTTTTGTGACTTATAAATTGTAATGTAAATATCTCACATGAAGGATATCTGATATGCAATCCCAGGGTCTTAAACCACAGGTTGAGAACCACTACTCGAGGTGGACCTTATGTGTCATTATTGAAAGAACTCCCTGCTCCTAATGGACAGCAAATGCTGAAAACTGGCTAATGAGATTTGTAATTTTCTTTTTAAAAAATAAAAAGAACTGGGGACAAAGTATAGGATTATTGGTCTGTGTAGCCTGAGTTAGAGAAGTTGAGAGGATAATAGTAGTCAAGCTGGCAAGGTCCTGGCTTAGAACGTATTTGATCATAGGTCAGTCTCCCTTTCTGGTAAGAAGAAACTCCTGAAAGAAGCTGGCTGGAAGTAAGGACGGTGTGTATATTGTGCTTTGAAGACATTTCAAATGGGTTCCATGTAATTCTTAACAATGTTAGCAACTTAAAAAATACTGTCTTTGGTCTCTGCTTTCATTGACTTTCTGCCTGTTCAGGTTGGTTCCTAGGATCACTTGGTGTTAGCCCTAGGCTGATAAGTCCTTTTGGATGTACAGTACTGCAATTCATAGTTTTCAAGGAGTATTACCTTTTTTGAACACAGGCAGGAGTACAAAGATATTTTTTCCTAATTAAAAAGATTTAACCTTGTGAGTCTTACAGATCATGGCCTGGAGAGCTTACCTGTGAGAAACAAGAGGAATTTTTTCCCAATATTCTCTATCTGAAACTCTTAAAATCTTTTATTCTCTTTTGAAGCTCTGAGTGCCCTGTACTGCTATCTGACAATACAAGGACAGAGGCTCAACTCCGGAGAGAAGAGTCCAGCTGAGAAAACGAAGGGATCCCTAACTTTACTTCTTTTTTATGACAGTTAAACATCTCTTATAGAAAGCTAAGTGGTTCTGGGCAAATTATTGTCAAACTGTAGTTCAGGCAAACTGTGCTGGGCTAGGAACGTTGCATTGATTGGAACCCAACTGGGCTTTCAGACATAGACACTAGTTCTGAGACCCAACAGAGCTAGGAGCAGATGAATGCCAAATACTCCATTGTGCATTCTTCCATGGCCTCACAGACAGCCCCACTGAGTGGCCAAATGGTAGGAGAATTGTCCTTTCCACTAGACAGCCACTCAGAGACAACTTGACCTTTGCTGTGTGTGGTCACAGATGCTCTGAAGATGGTATTCCCATCCTCTTTATCCTTGCTTTTGCACTCTTAGGCCCAACATTTAGGTCTTAAACAGTGGAGGATGAAGGAAGAGGAAAACACGCAGATCCACAGTTAACTCATAACCAAAATAGACGTTGCACAGGCAGAAAAGTATGAATGATGGAGATTTGAAATCAGATCTGCTATGGAGTCCTAACTCAGTTATTATTAATGATGCTTAGGAAGCTGCTTCAGCTTTTTTAAGACTCAAGGCTTTTTTTTCCCAATCTGGAGATAATTTTAGCTTCTTTTGGGTTGCATAGAAAATGTGGGAATAAAATTAATTCGGTAAGAGATACAGAAATTTTATTTAATAAATGGTTAGAGCATTGGAACATGAGGCCATGAATAAATAAACTAATGAATATAAAAATATGCATTGTAAATTTCTAAACACTCTATAAATATTAGCCTAATATAAGAAGTATATGCATAAAATATTGCATATATTTTATGAATTATGGTATATATGTGTGTTTTGTTTTCTTGTCATCAAACCATGTTATTTATTTCGTGAATAGAATGCGGATCTGGAAAGATTTAAAACATCATCCCATATAAACTTTTCATGAAATACACAGCAGCTAAGTCACAAAAAAATTAGGTAACCTGCCCAAGGTCCTAATGACTTTTAGAACTGACACTATCAAGATTCTTTGGGCTGGTAAGATGGCTCAGCCACTGAAGGCATTTCCTACTGAACATGACAGCCTGAGTTCAATCTCTAGGACTCCCATGATAGAAGGAAAGAACCAACTCCTTAACATTGTCCTCTTGTTTGCATATGTGAATTGTACACAGACACACAGACACAAGCACACACATACACACACACACAAACACACACACACACACACACGCAATAAGCAAATAAATAAAATAATTAAAAAAGTTTTCCCCCTTTGCATGTATGATAAAAACTACATTGGTAAACTAGTGCAATACCCAAAATTTACCTGTAAGCCCCACTCTGCCCAAGGACCAGGTAACATCACAGAAGGCTGGGAGTTGTAGTTCTTGGAAAATAAAACTTCATGAAAAAGTATGGTGGCCTATAAGTTTTTGTCCATAAAAGCAACACATGTCTCTGGGCCACTCAGCTGGGATATTCCAGGTATTGGTCCTGACCAAAGTTCATCTCTTGGTCAGTATTTGATATTTAATCAATCTTGTTGCTTATTTGGCCCAAAATGGTGGAATTTCTTTTTCGCCAATGAATCTCAGGATTAACATTGTAGGTAAACTTATTCAGGTTCTTAAGAACATCAATGGTAAATGAAATTCTGTGTGTTTAAGTCTTTAAAATGAGATGGTTAATCAACATTAGGATTAAGTGCATGAATCTGCTTTCTTTCTAGCTTACATCCTTTGGAGATTCTCAACAGCCCTTGTTAAAGGTCCCCTTCAAAGAATATCTTCACCTTTCTGACTCAGTTTCACCAGATAAAGCACAGGTATAATTATTGTGTATGCATACACGGTTATAGCCCATGGTTAATTGTTTGCTTTTGTTCAAATGCAACTATTGGTCTCATACTCTTCCTTAGATTAGAATAGCTACAGTCAAAGAAGGAAAGTCTCCACTGAGCCCTAGCTCTAGGCTCTGATCATCTTAATTTCTCTCAAAAAGCCATTTCATTTAATCCCCTCCCCCACCCACCAATTATAGAAGAAACTGAGGCTCCAAAAGATGTTCCATCTTGACCCAAGTGTTCATCAGAGACAGCATTTGATCTAGCAATGCCTGCTTCTAAAAGACACTTTCTCTCTAAGGTCCCACCTAGTCTGATCTGCAGCTCCTTTGTGGGGTTGCAATGTACAGCATTTGTGCTTACCAAATGTTTGCAGAGACTGATAAAAGTACTTTATTTTTTACAACCTAGAGAATATTCACTTTCGAGTCTATGATTTGGGAGTCAATTTAAAAGCCCATGGAAAATTTACTTCAAACTTGTGGGAAATGAGGCTAAAACATAAAGAATAACACAGTGTTAAAGTACTGGAATATTATATTGAGTTCACATAAATGCTAAGTTTTGCTTGTTCAGAGCAAAGTGTTAGTGAATGATACATTTATGAATGTGAAGTTAAAAGAGTTTCCGAAGCATTCTGCATCATATTTTAGGATTGGTCCACCAGCTACATTCTAGTAGACTATGCTGGGACTAGAAGGTATATGTAGTGCCAGATTCCGTGCTCATGGATCTACCCCAATGACATGATCACAATTGTTCTGTTTTATGTGACAACTTAGAACTTAGCATGCTCAAATGCTGCAATGACTTTCCCATCACCCCGACTTTAACCTGAGCATCTTTCCATCCATCAGTATTTGATGTGAGTTTCCATAGTCGGGGGTGAGGACATGCTGCCTCCTTTGCTAAACCTCTTCCATACAATCTGACTAATCGGCAGAGCAATACGCTGGGATGGTAAATCCAAGCAATGACAAAGAATCACTGCAGTGTATAAGTATATTCTTGGTAAACTAATTTCTTCCCCTGCCACTCTCAAAGCAATATAAACTTCGTTGTTCCTCCTGGATCTCAAATGCTTGTAATAAATTCTTTGAAATGTCAGTAATGTTGAACTGAGGGTTTTGTTAAAGGAGACTTTCTTTCTTTCATAAAAGGAAAAATTGTCCTTTGCAGAGTATATGGGTAAATATATTTTGCTTATTTTATTCAGTGCTTAATACATATGGGTAAAGGGATTCCCATTTCCCACCAGGCCTCTTGCTGAATGGGCGAATCGTGAATAAAGTCCTCAGTCTTCTAGATGGTGGCGTGAGCAGAAATAAAGCCTTACTCTTTCACAACTTTAGGCTAATGAAGGCCCATTCAACAAATTTACAGCATACAAAACATCTCTATTAGTGCGTTACATCTAATCTTCACAGTAAATCTCTGAATTTGGTTGGATTTCTCATCCACGATAATCAAGTTTTCTTTGGCTCTTTAGACCAAGAGGAAATATTTCCCAGCCCGTGCCAACTCCTCTTTTACAGATATCCTCGTGGCTGAATTGCTCAGAGAGCATATTGTCTGCAAGGCAACAATACTATCATTTTTTTTTTACCAACTTTACTTGATTTCAGGAAATCATAAATCAGTCATCCCAAAGAGTTATCTGATTGCCATAATACTTCAATTTAAAAAAGATGGATTTATTAGTCATTTGTAATAAGGAATATAGATTTGCAAGCCTCCATCTGTCTCTAATCCATTAGCCAACATGCTCTTGTTTTCTTGCTGTGCAAAACTTGGTGCAGTTTCCAGTACATCTAGAAAGTAGAATGTAAGACATACCAACACTTACAACAGATGGGATGCTACTGGTGGGGAAGGATGCTTGCTAATGATATCATGAACTCCTCTGCGTGCAAGAGGTGTAGGAGGAATGGATGAGGAAGCACTGAGCATATGTGCTGCACTGAGGGTCAAGACACAGAGCAGCTTAATGCAACATTTCAGCCACGAAAACGAAAAGTCTCAGGGCAGGCCGGTGTGTCAGTATTCCTTGTGTTTTAGAATTGATTATAACTCAACCTGGCCTTAGAACTTAAAACCTGAAATTTTATTGATAATGGGTTTTTGCTATTTGAAATTTGAAAACACTGTATTAGAAACATTTTTTTTCAATTACTGTGTTTTGGGAAAGGTGCTTTTAAGTTCTGCATCTGAGATAAGAAACATATAGTTTTTAGCTTAGTCTCACTTCTGCAAGTGACTTGATCCTGTGTGAGTGCAGAGATGTCTCTGATCTATCAGAACTGATAATGGCCAAAGGAGGCACATATGGGCCACTGACACCACACTGCATCACTGATTTCTAAGGTAAGACTCAAAAGAAACTGAAAGGACCTTATAGAGATTAAATTTTATGAATGAAAAAAATTCTACAACTAGGAGCCTTGTACTAAACTGGTCACTTGCTGAAGGGAGAGGGAGTGTGGCTACAAAAACCCCAGGCCCTTTTTATGGTGAAGAGAAGGACTCATGGTTGGAGAACATTTGCTTTAAAAATAATGAAAGTTACTACTTCTGAAGATTTGGACTTTATGTTTCAAAAGGGGGTATCTACATTGGCTATAGTACTGAGTGTGCCAATGGGAAACTATTGTCAAGAATGTCCAAGGGCCTTGCCTCGGTATAACAGAGGTAGGACTCTGATCCAGTTTCATTACTGAGCTGCTACTAGGCCAACATATCAGCAAATGCTCACAGGTGAAAATGCGTGCTACCCTTCCAAGCATCTGTCAGGCCTGTATTTCTATTGTTCTCTCTCTCTTCCTCTCACCCTCTCTCTCTTCCTCCCTCTCTCCTCCCCCTTTCTCAGTACCACTGTTGCTTATTAAAATGTGCAGTACAACAAGAAAAGGCAAAGATTATCCTGCTTCCTGCCAAGCAAGATGGCGTTCAGAAGGCCAAGGTTAAATGCAGCATTTGGTTCCTTAAGCTTCTCTAATGCACAGGTGTGGCAAGACAATCTGGGATGAGAGCTTACAGCGGCGACTCTCTGCGGATGAAAACTTGACTTTAATTTGGGCTCTCTGGCTAAGATAAAACCTTCTTCTGCTATCATTATCCCACTTATGTTTGTCTTCCACTCTCTTTTCACTCTGCCATCCAGCTGAGTGGGAAGAAATTCACCTGACCTTGAAGAATACTCAAAATCTGAAAAGGTTTTCAGCAGCCAGTAAAATCCCAGACTTCTACCAACATTTGGAACATACTTGCACAGGACAGAGAAGGTTCTTAGAAACGCCAGGTGAGAAAAACTGACATCCAGAGAGTTACAGTAACTTGACAAAAGCCAGGAGTGAGTTTGGAGACGGGCTGGGATAAGAAAGAAGCTATTCACCTTCTGATACAATACAATGAGCTCCAGACAGGTGCTGTCAGACCCTTTAGGAGGGGCTCCTTAGGACACGGGCCAAGTGCCTGTGATGCCTCCAGTGCATGTAAAATCCCGATGAGCATCCTCAGGAAAAGCAACCGCAAAGAGCTGGGAAGGAAGAAGCTCACCATTCCCAGGATCACGGGATCTCTGCTAGATTAGACTAACACTGAACTAAAATTTTGAGTTTGTTTTTTTTTTTTCTACCAGGAGTAATTACTTTAAGTCTCCCCAATCTAAAAAGGTTACTTCTATTTATTGTTTCAGATCCTTGCTTACTCTGTTGCAGATGGGTTACAGCAAATGAAGGTTGCATGGACTGAAGACCATCCTTGACCCCAAGGACTAGCTTCAGCTCCCAGATGTGTTTTTCTGTCCCATACACTCTTTACAGAAATTCATTTTGCAGCTGCACCTGCATCTGTACCTGCACCCGAACTTGCACCTACACCTGCACACCTGCATTTGCACCTGCACCTGAACCTGCACTTGCACCTGCACACCTGCATCTGCACCTGCACCTGCACCTACATCTGCACCTGCACCTACATCTGCACCTGCCTGTGTGCCATGACTGCCTAGCTCCTGAGACCTATGTACTTTCTTATTCTGTTTAGAATTTCTCTTCACAGCCTCTAGGGACTGAAGGAAGTTGTGGGCAGGTTTTGAGTCTCAGTAAAGAATCTAAACACAGCTCAGGAGGGTTTAGCTCCTGCTATTCATCGGCCCTTCTCTGGCCCCAAGTGATCAAAATTAATGAACTAGTTCCTCTCTTACCCAAGCTGTTCTGAAGGGGCGACAGTTCAGTCTTCTCTGCTTTGAAACAACAATCTGGTTTTGTAAATGCAATCCATTTCATGGAATTGAGTAAAAACGTGAAATAAAATTATGCTGCAATTTTAAAGAAACACCTGACAGGAGCTATTTGGAGACTTTTTGTCTAGTGTTGGTACCTGCCAGCACTACTCATGTTTTTCTTTATCTCTGAGAAATGACGTCACCCAAATATACCTTCACAGCCTGCTTTCATTTGGGACTTTTTCTTAAGATATCTATACAGCACTATAAATAATTGTTATCCTTCAAAAACTTTTTGAGCTAAATATAAAACAAAAAGGATTCCAATGTGCTGACTTTTCCTAATAATCTGTGTTGCAGTTCTAAAAGGCTGTCTCTGAATGATGTAAAAAGATAAAGCCCACACGAAAATGGAGAATCATAAAAATGAAATTTAAGTTCTCACATGCGAATTTAGTTGATCTTTATTCCCTGAATAATTTTCAGACAAAACACTTCATTCTGCCTCATAAAGATCATTAACTCCGAGAATTAAATGTCTGTGCAGTGCTTTTAAATGGGTTTCTTTTTAAAAAGTTCAAACCTTCTATGTTCCACAAGCTCAAAAGCCCTGCAGCGAGTGTTGAAGGGGAAAAAGTTGAGACCGTGAAATTGTCCCTTTCCTTTACATGTGCCTACCTACAGTGAGTGAAGAGTGCTTTCTGCTTGTTGACATAGACTTACTTATTCGACTTTAATTCTGCATCTATCCAAAAATGATTTTAAACTTTGAACAAGGCACACCTTTGGTGGTCACCTGTTCAGGTCCTTGGGTATTAATGTTATCTCTACTCTCTATGTAAATACCATAAATATATTAAGTTTAGAAACAAAACTCCCAACGTTGAAAAATTAGAATATTTTATTAGGACTATAAAGAAACAAAGTGTGGCTTTGAGCATTCCTTCACTGAAAAACTGTGACAAAGTGAAGCAGGTTGGGATTTCTGTGAGAGTTACCTGGAGGAGTCTTTAGGTGTTGTCAGTGTTCAATGAAGACTGATGTCTGCATAGTTCCAAGCTAGCTTTCACTAACTTGGAAAAAACTCCAGATTATAATCAACAACTTGTGCAGATGCAAGTCAGGCTGTCTACCAAGGCAGGGTGAACTTTTTGGTAATCTAACCTAGTTTGGTGTCTTGGTGGGGGCAGTGTAGAAACGTTTAACCACGTATTGTTATGGTTTGGATCTGAACCATCTCCCACAGGTTCTGTTGAAGCTTACTTCCCAGTAGGTGGGGCTGTCTGGGGAGGATGTAGAACATATAGAATATTCTGCCCATCTGGCAGACATCCATCCCTGAGGATAGAATCTATCGTTCCTGCTTTGGGTTCTGTTTCTTGTTTCACTATTGTGAACAGGCTCTGCCTCACAGGGTCATTAGAAACCAACCCACTCCCCAATGCCTTCTCTGCTATGATGGACTGCAACTCTCCAAAACTGTGAGTCATAATAAAACCAGTTGTTTCTCTCAGGCACGGTGTGCTTACAGAGTAAGAAAGCCACTGAGTCACTTGGTATATAGGCACAGGTACTTTATCTCTTCTTGGAAAGCATTAATCTCTTTCTGGAATGACACGGATGCATTTTAGATACTGACAATGCTGGGCTGCTTGATTGGTGCATTTGGTTATATTTATTCTCCCATCAGATGTCAGGTATCCGAGAAAGACATTTTTTTACCTTGTGTTCATTTTGGTATCATGTCAAAATTGTTAGGTTGTTTTGCCCTTGTAAGATTTATATATAAACTTTTTCGCTCTGTCTTAGGTAAGTGCTCAGGGCGACAGTTACCTTTAACCACTTGTCCAGGAATCAAATGTTGGTACATTACAAACTTTCTATCACTTTTAGAAAGCAAGTTCAGGGAGACAAAGCAATAGACAGGACTTAGAGTTGGTTCTTAGACCAAGTTCGTAATCTACCTGCCTTTTATGTGTGTGCTCATCTGTTTGATCTTGTGTCTTTTCCTGTTTAGCAGCCACAAAAGTCATCACTAGTGTCATCCTTGTGTTGGGGAGCCTGGATCAAGGCTCACCTGTAAGGAAGCTGGGATGCTAATCAATAAACTTCTTAGTTGGTTAGCACGGTACCTAGGGATACTCTGAGCCATTTTCAGTCTCATGTGATTCAAAAACCAAGAGGGTCTATACCTCCTGTGCTGGCACCCCAGTCATTCCGTTGGAAGCTAATCTGTTCTAAAAGATGTCATTAGGAAGTTAAAGTTATATATTTTTGAATGTTTCTCTTCATTCCTCTCAATGATAGTAGACTAAAAATAAGCTTTCATTATTAGCCTAAAGTACCTATTTTTTATTTCTTCTGTCTCACAGTAATAAAGTAAATATATAGCAGCTTTATCCTGTATCAAGATGCATATTTTCTGAGGCTCTGGCATGAATTTAGAATACTTGTTAGTCTGTGGAGTAATGGATGGAATCTGGGACACAAGACTGGGGTTAAATTTCTTTGCCTTCCTAACCCCAGAGAGTTTTTAGAAAAATAAAAACAAAAGAGCAGAAAGTACTGAAGGTAAGACACTGTTGTATTCATAATATAGAGAAATAACCACCAAGCCTCGTGGACAGTAGATGCAGTTCTCCACGGGGCTACAAAACTGTGCTAGTAATAATTTTAATTGGATGCTATCTTTGCTGCCTTCAAAAAGTATCATAAAATGGAGTTATTACAGGCTACAAGTGCACTTACAGTGCTGTCCTCTCACCGAAAGAAAGACATAACATTTATCCTTCGGAGGGCAGCATCAATGGGTTTCTATTTGTTTCGTTTACATGCATCCCCAGCTGCCTGCCATTTACTTCCTCTTCTCTAAGTCCAGGAGATCAATTTGAATTGGACACTGCAGAGCAGGATGCTATGTCTTGCTGGCCTTCTGCCTGTGGGGACTGTACACCACCATGGGAAAGTCCACACTCTCTAGGAGGATGGAAAGCATACCTGTAGAGGGTTAGGCGGTGTGAGCGGTGACGGAAGGCTATGTCCTGGAGATGGGCTGGGTTTCTGAGGGGGGCTTGAGCTCTGCTGGGTTGGAGATGGCTGGTTCTGGTTCTGGGGGTGCGAGTGAGGTTGGTGCTGTTGAGGCTGAGTCGCCTGCTGCAGCTGAGCAGGGGGAGCCTGCAACTGCTGGGAGGCAGGTGGTGGCTGGTGAGGCGGGGTGGGCTGGGACTGCGGCTGCTGAGACTGTGGGGGCGCCTGTGAGGCTGGCTGTGGGTGCTGCTGGCTGGTTGGTGGAGGAGGTGGTTGCTGCTGCTGCTGCTGCTGCTGCTGGAGCTGGAGTTGCTGGAGCTGTTGCAGCTGGGAGTTCAGGGATGAGGTAGCTGCAGGAAGACAGGAAGAATGGCATGAAACAGAGCAGTTATGGTGTGTCTGTCCTGTGCACAATGACAAAGTTCCACCTTACAGAGTGTTTGTTGTCTTCTCTCCTTGAAGCTCCTTGGGATGGAAGAGGACTGTGGCACTCTGGGAGAAACAATCATTTCTTGTGAAAATTTTTACAACTTCGGCCCAGCGTGTAACACAGCAGATATTCTCAAAGCTCTGAGCGTTGCTTAAAAGCACTGCATTAAAGAGATGCACCAAGGATGGAGACGGGTTTTAAGCACTATCTCCTGCTTTCTCTTCTTTTCCATCTGCAAAATATACTCATGCTTTCAAGATTTGATTTAGATTTCCAAAGTTCAACCCGCTTAATTTTTTTGGTAAATGCTTGACTGGAGTTACGAACAGAACACTAAATTGTTAGCAATCTTCTTTCCATCCACTATCAGAGCCATTAGTGGCATCACTTTCACTGTTACTTCAGACCTCCACCCATTTGCTCAGACATCCGTTTAACGGTGTTCTGCTTTAAAGCGAGTACAGACTTCTCAGATTTTTTTTTTTTGAGTAAAAGAACTCTGTATGATTCAATTATTATTATTTTTTGTTTGCTGATCAAAGATTTTTTCCCCATCAATTAACTAATTTATTCACTTTGTATCTTGACACAGTCCCACCCCCTTCACTCCCTTTACTTCATCTCTGAGAAGGGGGAGGTCCCCCCAGGTACCAACCCTCCCTGGGAACTCAAGTCTCTGCAGGACTAGTCATCCTCTCCCACTGAGGCCAGACAAGGCAGTCCAGTTAAGGGAACAGGATTCACAAGCAGGCAACAGAGTCAGGGTAAGGCTCCCCCTCAAGTTGTTGGGAGACCTGCAGGAAGATACGCAGTGCATCTGCTATATATGGGGGGTGAGGTGGGCTAGGTCCAGTCCTTGTATGCTCTTTCATTGGTGGTGGTTCAGTCTCTGAGAGCCCCAAAGTATAGGACCAAAAGTGGATCAGGGACTAATGGAATGGCTAACCAATGACTGGCCCAACCTGAGCTTCATTCCATGGGAAAGATCCAACCCCTGACATTTGATACTCTCTAATGCTTGCAGACAGGCGCCTTGTGTAACTGTGTTCTGTGAGGCTCCACCCAGCAGCTGACAGAAATATATGCAGAGACCCACAGCTAAATATTAAATGGAACTCCAGGAGTCTTATGGAAGAGTTGGGGGAAGGATTGAGGGACCTGGAGGAGACAGAATTTCACAAGAAGACCAACAGAGTCAACTAATCTGGACTGTTAGGGGCTCCCAGAGACTGAACCACCAATCAGACAAAGTTCTTAAACTGAAAAGATTGTGGTTAGTGGCTGTGGATTGGTTTAGGTGCTTCAGCATCTCAAAGAGCTAAGAGAATAAATTAATTCTTTAAGGTTTTCTTGAGTTGTGTTTCTGTGGAAAGCTATCTCTGCACTAATCAAACAACACTGCTTCTCAGACGTTCATTAGCTAAGGCGATCTCAGTTTATAAATCTAGACAAATACCTAATTTGAACTGTTATTTTATATGCATGTCTTCATACAACAGTTATACCTGAAAATGCATCCATATTGAGTGTAGCCAGCAGGAACATTAACTCATGTCTGCTTTTGTAAAGAATCATTTTATAAGAGACATTGAATACCACATAGATATTGGTAGGGTGCCAGACAGGATGGAGGATTTAAGGAGACAGAGTTTTACCTTATAGAAGCTTACAGTGTTTTTAAGGACATACTATTAATCTGTAAAAAATGCCATTTGGAGGTAGTTTTTAACAGGATCCCAGCAGAAGTATAAGCTAGATTCATAATTTTTAATTAATTAGATGATGCATGGTATAAACCTGACAAAAGAAAGCTAGATCAGCTTGAGGGGTGAGGGCAAGCACCAAGGTGGATGTGGCCCTGTATGGGACATGAACCAGAGAAACGGGCATAGAACTGGTAAAATGGAACATATTCAAACCTGGAGACCTCAAATCTTGAAATTTAGCCTCTTGTCCTGAGACTAGCAGGAATGGATCTGTATCCCTCCCTGCTTCTATGCCTGCCTTGGAGCATATAACCAGAGTGACCCCCAATCAGGTGGTCACAGGTAGTCATGTGGCCCAGCACCTGGAACACCGCCTTATGCTAATGAGGCATCTCAGTACCTTAGCTTTCAGCCAATGTGCTTCTTCCATCCTGGATATTCTCACCCCCAAATTATATAATTCTTGGTTCATCATGAAAAAGGTGTATGTATTGAAGCCCACCCTGAATACAGAAATATACATGAGCTAAGATTGTCTCAGAGAGCTGCTTCATTAAAGGTTGTTGGAGAAGACAACAAAAGAGCCTTCTCTCTTCTCACCCCCTGGTACTTGATTCTGCTCATTCTAGACTCTGCTTCATCCATCTAGCCTGGTATGCAGCAGCATCTGGACACCCTGAGAAGGAGAAAGTAGAGGACACAGAACCACATTTGTCCAAAACATGACTTTACAACTTTACCCTCCCAGCGTAGTGGCATCTGGAGGGAAGAGGCAGACTATGGACCACACTGGTTCTAGATTTCACCTAGTCCTTTCTGAGCTGGTATCAGAAAGGTGAACCCAGAACTACATGGGATTAAAGAAGGTTTCAGAGAAGGAAGTGAAGAGAGAGAACATCTAGCTGGAGGAACACCCAGAAATCATATGACTTGAATGATAATTAGAGGGGCAATTTTGAGACTGACTGGCTGAAACGAAGAGTCAAGGAAGTTCTGAGTCACCTCAACTTCAGAGACACGAAGATGATCCTCACAATCAGCCTTAGCATATCTTAGATAGCAGCTAACAATTCTGTTTTTCTCAAGGAGGGTGAGGCTGCACAGGTGGGTTAACAGCATCCTCTGTGCTCCAGGCCTTGTATGACTCATCAATGACTCACTCATCATTCTCATTACAGAATGTTGAAAGCCTATTTTATTTTCCTCTCATTCTTTTTAATCATACAAAATCACATTTTATTGAAAATCAAGAATCCCAAATCAATTCTGACCCTCAAGATCTTTTGCATTCTGGGATTCCTGGAAAAGTGGTGTTTGGCATCTTTTGTGGTGCGGTTACAGACAGTGGAATCTGATCGCATCTCATCTCCTGCCCTACTCAAACCAGGTGTGTCTAGGCTTCTTTCAAGTGTGGCATATAACAGCACTTATTCTCATGGCTGCATTCAATACCACAGTTTCATTTGGATTAGAAAAGCATTAATCTAAATCACCATTTAGAAACTGGAAAGACTTCAGAATATTGGCAGATAGGTATCGGCAGACAAGTGCAACAGACCCTAACCTACTAATGAGACAGGGTCCCAGATGTGTCTTCAATGCATTGTGTTCATGCGCTCACATAACTCAGATATTTCCTCTAATAGCAGCTTGACTGCAAAGGCATAAACCTAAGCAAAACCCCATTGCATCTGATTTGTATCTGAAGCATCACAGTAATGGGAAGTCAGATGTGGTCATATATGTGGTGGGTACAAAGAAAGTAGGAAGAAGTATGTAAGAATGTATGTAACCTTGGTCTAATAAATGTCAAAATCAACTACCTGATGATATGAGCTACAGAAACACAATATCTCATATTATAAAGCAAAGTGAAATATGGACAGAAAGTAAAAAATAAGAAAACTGAGAAAGGTCAAAGACATAGATGACTACACAAATGATGTTCACAGATAATATGGTGCACTGGGGGAAAAACTGATCCCAGACATGTAATGTCCAAGATTTTACTATCTTCTGGTATGTATTTTCTACATCTGGTTACAATATACTTGACAGGGCTAATAGTAAATATGACACTCAGGCTAGGAAAGAACACACATATAAAAACATACCTTAAGATTTTGAAAAGGAAAAGGAAAGCAAAATTCTCTCAAATGCTCAACTTCCTAGAGAAGAGAGGGCTCTGAAAAAAATGACTTGAAACTTTCAAAATAAATAATTTAATATGACCAAAGAGTAGCCAGGAATTCTGCAGTTTGCTATTTGTTCAGTTTCTATAATTCAACTATGTATTAAAAACAATTCCTCATTTTGAATGTTAAGGCTTCCATAGTGAACCCTACACTTAAATAGGACCAAACAGCCTGAGCATTGCACAGCATTGCTCAGGATGAGATCTACGTGAGATCAGTTCCAAAAGCCCAGAGTAGAAAGTGAAAGAGTCCATAGTGTCCTTCATTTTCTTTGGGATTGGTTTAGTTTCTAGCACTTCTGTGGATACTCAAATTCATGGGATCTCACATCTCCTATTTACAACGACTGTATATAACCTATGCAAGACCTCCCACATATGTTAAAAAGCCTCTGTATTATAATAGCATGGTATGATTACTGTATGGCTAATTGTTATACTCTTTTGTCTAGAGAATCAAAATAATAGAGAAATCTATGCACATTTATTACAGATGGAATTAAAAGTACTTTTGATCAATAGTTCACTGAATGTTCAGATTTAGGACACAGGCTGATTGTCCCTGTACTTTAAATAATCCTTGAGATCCCAGAGAAATGAAAATATGCCCTATTCAGCATACCACCATCATTTAGCCTATGTGGTATGGTATTTCTTGCCTTAAAGAAAGCCTTCTCAACTGTCCCCATTTTGGTTTCTTTGGTTCTCAAGATTCTCTGAGGGAAAGGCATACAATTAAAGAGTGAGAGCTAGGATCCACATATCAGAGAAAATATGCTATACTTCTCTTTCTGAGTATGTTTACTTACATCAATATATTTATATTTCAGTTTTACTCATTTTCCTGCAACTTTTATGATTTATCTTTTCTTTGTAACTGAATAAAATTTCATTGTGTATTTGTACATTTTCATTATCTGCTTGTCAGTTGATAGAGATCTAAGCTGGTTCTATTTTCTAGCTATTATGAAGAGGACTGTGATGAACATGGAAGTAGAGGTGTCTATGTAGTAGGGTACAGATCCCTTAGGGTGTGTGGTGGTTTGAATACATTTGGCCCATGGGAAGTGGCACTATTAGGAGGAGTGGCCTTGTTGGGGGAATTGTGTCACTGTGTAGGTGAGCTTTGAGGACTCCAGTGCTCAAGCTTCACCCAGTATATAGAACTGCCTCCTGGCTGCCTTTGGATCAAGATGTAGAACTCTCAGCCTTTACTCCAGCACTATGCCTGCCTGGATGGTGTCACGCTTCCTGCTACAATGATAATGGATTGAACTTCTGAAACCATAAACCAGTTCCAATTAAATATTTTACTTTATAAGAGTTGTCTTGATTATGGTGTCTCTTCACAGCAATGAAACCCCAACTAAAACAGGGTGTATGAAGACGTATTCTTGATTAATAATTGCTATGCAGGCTATGTCATCCCTTGACAGGTCATCTTGGGTGGTATAAGAAAGCAAGCTGAGTAGGCCATGGGGAACAAGCAAATAATCAGCATTCTTCCATGGTTCCTAACTTGGCTTTCCTCAATGAATCCTCAATGAATGCTGTGATCCATAGGTATAAGCCAAAATAAGCCCTTTTCTCCCCAAGATGCTTTTGGTCATAGTGTTTAGCACAGCTACAGAAATGAAAGTAATACAAACAGTAAACTGAATCACAAGAAATTATCAAATAAGTGAAAGAGAGACCTGGGCCATTGAAGGTGCCATTAGGAGAGGTACCATAGTGCAGGCTGAATTGTCACATAATCACTGGGTATTATAGATAAAACATTAAGTTACTTCTTCCTTGATTGTTCAGATGGTTGTAGAGAGCAGAACCACAAGCTATCTTGGTAGTTTCAGGTATGATTTTGATGCTCAGATTGCGCATTCTAGGTCAGTTAGGTCAGTCATACCTCTTCCAAGAATACCTTCTAAAGGCAGGTTCCTGACTGAGGATGGATATTTTCCACATGTGCCAGACATTGATGGCAGTGTAAACTCTTAGTATTGGACATGTTGATACTAATAAACATAGAATTAATTGGTTAGCGTTGGTTTCTGAAATGTCCAGGAAGAATTATAGAGGGTAAAGCCATGATCTTGGCTAGGTATGTCAAACTTTCTGACATTGAGAAATAGAAGTATCATCTACAAAGTTCACATTTGAGAATCTACTCAACCCAGTTATAGAAGAAGAAAAAGAGGAGAAAGAAGAGAAAAAGAAAAAGAAATCGCATATAGAAAAATAAGATTATGATTTTCTGTTGGAATATATTCTCAGCTTCCTGGGCTGCAGGTTAGACATTCCTGCTAATGATGGGTCTGAAGTTTTTTTGTGAGATGCAGCCATCAGATTGCGACTTCCCTGTGCTTACACACTTTTCTAGCTGTTCTCAGGACACAGGCACAGAACCTTAGGACAGGACTTGACCGTAAAAGCCTGGTAGAGCCAAGATACTCAGATGAGTAGTATCTGAATATAGAGAACAGGATATCCTCAATTAGAAGCAAAGTCTACAAATGTAGGATGGACTAGAGAAATCAAAGGGCTAGAAACTCTCCAACAACAAGGTGGAATGTTAATATTGTCCATTTGACAGGATCTAGGATAAGCCTCATCAAATACCTGGGAGAGACTATTTCTATTAGATTAGCCTCTAAAGAATTTTCTTGGTTACATTACTGGATGTGAGAAGACCTGCCCTGAGTGTGGCCCCATATGGAGCTTCCCCTAGGAGTGGAACAGTTTTTGCCTGTTTGTCTTTGAGTCTTGCTGATGAGCTTATCTACCTGGTTCCCAAGTTTGTCTATACTTTCGTTCCCACAGTCACTGCTGCCACCAGTGTTGCCACCACATTCTTTTGCTGACATCTTAGGTCTTTTGCCTTCAGCATAGACTGAAGACCAGTGATTCTCCAGGAATTCTCCAGGCCACCAGATGGAGGCTCTGAAGCATCAAACCTTATAGCTGGAATAGCTACTGACTCTCAGGACAAAACCAGCACTGTGAATTGCCCAGACTACATTGTGTAAAGCAATATAAAGAATTGCATTTAAAAATAAAAAGTCATCCTATGGTCTCTGTGTCTCTAGAGAACTACAACAAATACACAAAGTATTCCACAAGTTGTATCTGGTTTGTTTCATGTTTTGACTATTCTACTGACCTCTGGCTATAATCTATGAGTTCTCTGTTTCCTCTTATCTTTCTGCTTAAATTCTTGGCTACTCGTGGAGATTTGGGTGTCAGTACTAAATCTCTCTCTCTCTCTCTCTCTCTCTCTCTCTCTCTCTCTCTCTCTCTCTGTCTCTGTATGTTTCTGTCTCTCTCAAACAAGCAGACAAAACAAAGAAAATGTTCGATATATGGACATCTATGTTGGATAGCAAGCTGTTGCTTGTTATCAGTTAGTCTCTTCTATTAAGAACAGTGCTGAAATCAGAGGCCATGGAGGGTCATTACTCAACCCACTGTGTATTGTTAGAGGGACCACAGGGCAGGACTCCTGGTGTAGCACACCTCATGACTTACTATTATTTCTCTATTTTTGCATCATTACATGCATTCACTTACTCAACAAATATTTACAGAGTCCTTACTATGTGCTGGTTACTGTTTAATGGAGAAGACAGTGCCAAGCAAGGGCAGTCACATCCTGCTCTCAGGGGACAAGCAGTGTGATAGGTTTGTCCAGAAGTGATAGTGACATTATTTGGTGTCTGGAATAGCATATGTGTACTAATAGAACAAACACTAGACATTATGCTATGCTAATGTGTGCAATTAACTATTGGTTTCTGATTTGAGAAATTTATTTGTATTATAAATACTTTTCTATTAAAAATAATGTACACAGAGGAAGAATATCCAAGGAGAGGGAGACTATCTATGCTGAGTAGGAAAGAATCTGGTGAGTCTTTTTAAAACTGACTAAGGATCCCACCAAAAGCATGGTGAGTGATGATTTTTCAAACCCACTCTTATCCTAATTTCCTGGAGTATAGATAGTTGTAGGAAGAGAAATAATGTCAAGGAAATAAAAATGAACGACCTTGAAAATGTGGTAGCTGAAAGGAGCCATCACAGTATGAATCCACTAAAAATAAACAGGCAGAAGAAGTGAATACAAACAAGAAGTGGAGGGCCAGATACTAGGGTCTGGAGTAGGAGGAGTGCTAATTCCACTGCCAATGGCTGTGGAATTTTAGTTGGAGACAATGAAAAAATTCTAGATCTAGATAATGGAAAAGGTTGGACAATATTGGTAATGTTCTCAAGGCTACTGAGCTATATGCTTAAAGTCAATAAAATAGCTAATTTTATATACTTCACTCTATTTAGAAAAGGATATCTTTAACTGTGTGCTCACATGCCAAGGCCCAGCCTACACAGCCTGCATGCTCATCCTTTCCTCATGGCTTCAAGGTCTGGAGTCCACAGCGTTGTCCCTGGGAAAGGGATGAACTCAGGACTATTGGCTTTTACTTGCTTGACTTCGAGTCTTACTAGTGAACTTCTTTAGTCTGTTCCTTGAGAGCACTGAGAGGTCAATCTGCTTAGAGAGGAACACACTGTGCCAATTGGAGAGACATAGGCTCTATAAGGCCAAGAGGTATCATAATGTTCTGTCAGATTTGGTCAACATGACATAAGTTAGTGTTATCTGTTAAGACCATCAGTCGAGAAAATGTTTCCTTCAAACTGGTCTGTGGGCAAGCCTGTAGAGCATTTTCTTGTGTAATGATGGATGCAGGAGGGCCCAGCTTAAAGGGTCAGCACCTCTCTACAAAGATGGTGCTAGAGAGTGTAAGAAAGCAGGCTGAGGAAGCCATGAGGAGCAAGCCAGTAAACAGCTGCTGCTTCAGTTTCTGCTAGGTTCCTGCCTTGAATTCTTGCTAACTTCCCTTCATGATAACCCCTTTGTCCTCAAGTGCTTCTGGTTATGGTGTTTATTACAATAGAAAGGTGACAAAGTCATTCAGGTGTATATGAGTGGTTTCTGCCATAAAGCTGTATTTGGTGGGGGTGCAGTAAAGAAACTGCCAGAATGAGATCACAATGACATCACTCCATAGTTTGGGAAGATTTTTTTGTTTGTTTGTTTGTTTGTTTTTTGATATGAGAATAAGTACAGAGGCATCTGGAAGAAAGATCAGAGAGAGAAGGAGAGCAGGAGAGAGAGAGAGAGAGAGAGAGAGAGAGAGAGAGAGAGAGAGAGAGAGAGGCTGTCCAGGAGATAACATGACCAGAGCTCTATGTGAGAGAAGGAGGAAGGGCAGAGGATAGATAATAGAGACAACATAGTAGCTGGGTTATAAAAAGGGTGAATAGCTGAGGGAAGGGAAGCCCAGGAGCTGAAAGGAGTGTAAGGAAGAGCTGCTGAAAAGGGTTAACATGCTAGCGTCAGTCTGAGGGAGCCTGAAGGCCAGCATGGACCTTGATATGCTGATAGGTGCCACAGGTATTTGCAAATTGAAGAGCCATATATCTTTTTTTGTCAGAGGTAAGGAAAATGACTCTTTTTGGCAGACAGGAACCTGCTTCACAAGTTCCTGAGGAGTGTTGGTTGTTATCTAACTGCTGTAAATCCTCCTAGAGTCCATGTCGAACTGGGCCTATACTCAACTTTGAGTGTATTGGCCTGCCCATTGTGGGGAGATGTCCATTGGACCTGACAATAGGATCATTTTTAAGTCATATAACTCACCAGATCGATGATTTCTGGAAACTCTGGGAAATCTTGGCTGCTCTGCACATGTGGGACACACTGTGGGCTAAAAGTAACAATGTCTTATAGTTTAGAAAGGGCTGCCACTGAATATCATGAAGTGGCTTTCACGATAACTTAATTGGCAGATGCTATCAATGCTATGTTGTGCTATATAGTTCAGGCTCAGAATGATTCCATAACCTTCCCAAGCACACACATCTTGCCAATGCTCCCGGTGGTTCTGTAATAAGTTGTTAACTTTCCAAAGCCCATGAACACAACCCAATTGCATGTATAGATGGGGTAAACCATTTCCCTTAAGGGTTTTCATAAAAGCGAATACTATTTTTTTCATGTCTTGTTACAGATGACGTCCAACGTGGCAGGCAAGAGTCCATCAGAAATTTAAGATTCTTAGCCTATGAGTTAAAAATATAGTTAGAAACTTGGAGGTTTGGTGAGCAGAATGGAGTCAAATCACATGACTCAACTGCGGGAATCTTGAAACAAAGAAAAAGGGCTCTGAAGTCTCCTGCTGTGAAACGAGAGACTTCTCTGAGTCAGAGAGCAGAGACTGGAAGCTGCCTACTTCTTGGGGCATATAATGATTGAGCTGTGAATTTATAAAATTGGGATTATTTGCTTTTAGGATAGATTTATATACAGATTTTTGCCCAAATCACTGTGGGGAATTTTGTCAGTGGTTTGGAACTAGAATAGGGAAAATTTACTGACTCCTAAGGAGAGAGCAATGATAATTGCCTACTATGAAGAGGAATTGATAGATGTCTGTGGCTCCAGGTAGAGAGCATAGCATATAGGTAGTATAAAAGATATTAATAAATAAAAGTCTGTGGCTCCTGGTAGAGAGCATAACAGATAGATGGTATATTAAAGTCTACAGGAAACTCTGTCTGTGGGCTTCACGGGAATTTTGAGTTAATTTCCTGGCATGACAGAATAATGATAATAATAATAGTAATAATAATAATAATATAAGCCTAAAATGGGCACATATAGTACCTTAGTTTACTTCATTTGGTTTAAATTGTTTTAATTTTCAAAATGGGTGTGATCTTGAGTTTTGTGGTTATATTATTCCTCAGGGAAGGAAGTCAAGCTAATGGTTTTTCTGGTTATTGTCTCAAGGATATGCTGATTTGGGAGAAAGCTTTTGCCTTTGCGTTTTTAGCAAAGGTAATTACTGTCTATACACCTTCCAGAGCTATATAGATCAGATATGACAGAGGAACACCACCTGAGAATAGATTCAGGTGAATCAAACAAACAAACAAAAGATTCTTTGTGCCATCCTTCACATGGCACGAATTAAGACTAGAGCAAAATTTCATCCTAACTCGTCTGAACATCCTACACAGACTAATACAATCCATACAGATATCTTGATGATACTAAAATTTCGGTTTGAGATTTGTGTATTACAGTATATACAGCCTTGCTGAGTCTCATTGACAGACATGCTGACTGACCTGCTTGAATTCCTGATCTCTTGGACTTTCAGCTGGATCCAGTCAGGACACAGATTTCAAAGACTAAAAATATTGTTGGTGTGGCCTTCTTAAGGCCAACCAATTCCCTCATTTTACTTACCCTTCTTCCCCCTCAAAGATATCTCAACGCCCATATTCAGCTAGAAGATGTTATGATCAGTCATCGACCCGTTTCCCTGAACTTGGGGGTCTAGAGGTGGTTATTCTAGTTGTCTTTCTGGGGAATGTTGAAATGGTCATAATTGGAACAGGGAGGAAATAGCTAGAATTGATTGTGTAGCCATAATCTTATTTGGTAGAAATCTTTATAATGATATAAAGTTGAAGTTATAGTCTTTTATACTAGTACAGAATTTATTTGATACGAATTTAAAGTTTTCATTGGTTTGAATTTCTTATTGACATAAAATTGTGATTAATGTTGTTAATTTCATATCGGCATTGTGCCTATACAACACATTTAGGAATACAAAGCTTAGACCCAACCCTTCTATAACTGTTGCTATAAACTGTTTTTAGATGATTAAGCAATTTGAGTTAAGGGCCAGATAGCAAACTCGTGGTTCTGAGTTAATTAAAAGGGTGCTTTTGAGATATTTCAATTAGAAATGGCCGAGAGTAGTCAAGGCTTAGCAGTTCAGAAATGCTTTGCATTGATAGTCTTCAAAGATGTCAGAAGTCCACAAAATATGACGTTTATGGATGTTTCTTTAATTAAAGATCATTTGACTAGAGACCTGTCTGCTCCTGACAGCACCCCTTTCTTGGATTCAAAGAAGAAATTGAGCATCAGTGGAGTTGCTCCAGTTGTGGTGAGACAGCCACTAGGTAAGAATTGCCTCAGTTCATCTACAGACAAAATACTGTTTAGAAAAAATACACACTATGTGGAATAGTTGATTGATAATCTCTGACAAGACAGGGTAATCATCCCTTCAAAATTCTGCATTACAAAGGTCTTTCAGAATATCCTGGGCCAGAAGGCTGAAGGCTGATGCTCCTAAAATTTTGAAGAATAAGCAACTGTCCAGGTGACCAGTGGTCTATATAAATTGGCTAAGTTTTGGAAGCTATGTTTTGTGCTACTCATATTTTCAGATAATATTAGTCATTCTTTGGATTTCTGACAGGGTTGAAGACTGGTAGTCTCACAGACAACCCAAGCTGTTCAGCACTGAGAAAGGTGATATAGATTTGAGAGGATGGTTTTCAGATGGCATACAATCTAAAACCAGGACATAAGTCAGGTGTAGAATTATAAGTCTTTTAAGTTAGGATAGATGGCAGAGTGTTCTATTTAATTGGAAAAAATGATGGACTGGGTGTTAGGTTTATCTTGTACTTTGTAAATTACAGAATGGTAATAGTTATACTCAGCTTATATTTGAGAGAAAAGTTCCTTCTTCATTGGACAGAAAAGAGGAATGTGGCAGAACCTTCCCCTTATGAATAAAGGTTTCAGGGGATCAATCACTGGGTGAGGAGTAGGTGGGATTTCAGCTCAGGGAGAGGAAGAGGGGAGGCAGGAGAGAGAGATGGATTTTGGACAGGGACAGCTTGGAGGACAATATGTAAAGTGGCCAGTGGAGGATTTGTATTTAGTATGGCTTACAAGATTAGGATGCTCGTTTCTGCACCCATCAACTGAGTTACCTGTTGATTCTGAACTAAGTTTGTGTGGTGTTTTCCTTCATGTGGTGACTCAACTGGGTTACAGCAAGAAATATACGGTGGCAAAGCATGGGGTTGCAAGAAGTGCACACCAAAAGGATGTGGGAATTTGGAAGTGTGGGGTGACTCACCAGTGGGAACTTAGGAAGTCAGGTGGGAGATTTCGGAGCTTTTGGGTGAGAGAACTGCTAGATGGGCAGTCACTACATGGGGCTAGGCAGTGAGACTGCCAGGGCCAGAAAGTAGCTGGCGTTAGTGTGAGATGGTGCCTTTTTTTTGTTGTTGTTATTCAGAATCATGGTGCTTTTACGTTTCCTGCTACAATTTGTAGATAAATGCCCTCCATGGCCATGCTCTTAAGATGGAGGTACAAATACTTAACCACAGGAAAGTATTTGTTCAATGATGTCATTTATTTCTTAAGGTAGTTTCTTCACACATGATATCGGCCTTACTGTAGACAAACTACCTTTTAAAAGTCGACTGATGGGGAGTGAAGTGTTCATTCTGAGGATAGGATGGCAATCTGAGAATGACCCTTGGGGTTTTATAGAGAAGAGGGGTGATAAGAGTGAGCAGGTAAGATGTGCGAGTGGAGGAGAGGGGAAAGGGCCTCAGCATAGTCATCTTGATGGTACAAGCTCTCGAGAAGAGCGGAATATCTCATCCAGTATGACTTAAGAGGAAGAATTTGACTTAATAAATTAGACATCTGTACTCACATCCCTTAGGCAATAACATCAAATCAAGCTGGATCAAGGATTCAAGGAATCAGCCATTTCTGGTCCCCATTGAGGACAAGTACAGCTTACTCTAGTAGACAAAATTTTCAAAATTAGATGAAAAAAATATAGATGGTTAAGGACAGGTCTTTGAAAATTCACAGAAGGTGAAGACTTGATGGGAAATCTGCTTTAATTCTCAGCCACAGTCAGAAACAAGACACCTCTATGCTACCTTTGAGATGATGAGCCTCTGTCTCCATCTGGGCTTAATTTCAAAATACAGCTGCATAAATCCTTACCCTTTTTTCTCTCCTATGTATTTAAGACAGAGGTCTATATTACTACTTGATATGTCTAGAGTAAAGAAAACATTTCTTCCCCGAAAACATCTATGCATATTTCCATCAGTAGTCTGGATGGATAGTCCAGGTCTGTCTCAGCTTGATGGCTTCCATCACCTCCCATTTTTGGCTACAGACCAGAATTACCAAGGGAGCTTGTTAGGAAAGAGGTTCCAGAGTGTCACAAAAATCAGAGCATTCCCAGAGGACAAGGAGACATTTTCCCTGGGGTTCCTAGCAGCTTAAGTATGTGTGTCTGCTCTTCCCTTGACCTTCAAACGTCCCTACTTCCCTATCCATCTCCTTAGGAACTTTAAGAATATTTCATTCAAACAACTTGCTTTGCAGGAAAAAAATGTGATAGATTGGGTGGAGAGGAAAACAGACTCCCAGAAATCAGGTATTCTTCAGTGCATATCCCCCCCACCCCAGCCCCATGATAAGTCACTAATCTCTCCTGCCTTTATTGAGACTTTGGAACAGATGGTTGTTGGAGTACATTTAAGAAGAACAAGTTACAAGACATATCAGACTGATCACTACACAGGGAAGGTGAAAGGGGATAGCTGAGCTTTGGATAAAACAGAAGGAAGGGGCAGCCCCTGGCCAGTGATGTCAGAGAAGCTGAAGACACAAATGGAACCAGAGCCCCTGAATGTAGAGGCCTTTTCTGAGGTCTCTTCATAGAACTGCTGACCTTCTCACTACCTTGTCTGGTAGAATAGATCAAAGTTAGACCTAAAAGTATTAGAAAACTAATGTAAAGGGTGTACTCTAAAGAAAGTGTAAAAGCCACCTGGAAAAGAATCAAGATTTTTAATGTGTATGTGAGCACCCCAAAGTAAGAGTCTCTCCTTACACTTACCCAAACAAGCCTATTGATCTACAATATCATTGCAATATGGAGCTCGTCTCCTACTCTCCTCAGTCCCTGGGATTTCCACACACATTCTTACCGAGGGCCAACAAATATTAAAGAAATAAGGCCTACCCTGAATAATTTCCTCATGGAATTGAAGAACACCAAAGAGAAATAGATTTTTTAAATCTGAAAGGATTTTGCAAAGAAAACTGGCCACCAATCAAGAGCTAGGAATCTGGCATCCTTACCATGTTTGAAGAATCCTGTAGGGGACTTCGAGTGTCTCTGAGGGTGGTTGCTCACTCATAATCAAGTTGTTTGATTAAGAAGGCTAAAATTCTGAGACAGACTGAAGATGCTGATGTGGATGCCAGGAAGTGCATGCTGACAGGAGCCTGATCTAGCTGTCTCCTTAGAGGTCTACCAAACCCTGACATATACAGAGGTGGATGCTCACAGCTCACCATTGAACTGATCATGTATGGGGTTCCCAATGGAGGAGAGAAGACTGAAGGAGCTGAAAGGGTTTGCAGCCCCATGGGGAGAGCAACAATACCAACCAACCAGAGCTTCCAGGGCCTAAACTACCAGCACGTAGGGAGGGACCTATGACTCCAGCTGTATATGTAGGGGAGAATGGCCTTGTCAGGCATAGGTGGGAGAGGAGGTCCTTGGTCCTGTGAAGGTTGGATGCCCCAGTGTGGGGGAATTCGAAGGCAGGGAGGTGGGAGTGGGTGAGTGGGTGGGGTAAAAGCAGGAGGAGGGGAGATGGGATGGGGGTTCCTGGGTAGGGGGAATGGGGAAAGGGGATAACATACGAAATGTAAATACAATAGCTGATAAAAAAAAAAAGAAGGCTGAGATTCACTGAGCACTGCTGTGTCTATGCCCCCACTCTCTCAATACTATGTGAATCTAGTATAGACAGTACATTTGTGTGTGTTGGGAAGTTCATGTAACACAAGCCCATCATTTTGAAAGTGTGAAGAACAGTTGTCTATATTTCTGTCTCTTAGAAAGCTAATTTACTTTTTGCTAGCCATTAAAAAATTTAAATTGCAGCTAATACTTATCAAACATGAATTTTCTAGGGAAAAACTGTACTTCTTTTATTAAGGTACAAGAGAATCCATATTTGCTAAATGAGATTAAAGATAAAAGGAAAAGAAAGAAATGTGCTGTGTTTTTGTGCTCATCAAACAGTTGCATGACTCTTTAAATGGAGAAGACAGTGCAAGCTGAACCATGACTTTTAAAGCATGAAGATTCACTTTTCATTTCAAATGGAGATTTGCAAGAGAAAATATTACAAGCAATTCAATGGCTACTGCACTTGGTTTAAACACAGCACTCTGCTCGCTCACATTTCTTTTAGGCTATAGACACATGGGCCAGTGCTTATTTTCATGGTTGATTTAATCCATCCCCTCTGCCAGTATGGGGCTTATTCCCTACAGTTATTCTCCAGTGATCTGTCAGTTCAGATTAAAAAAATGCTAAGTGACAATGATGCGGTGACCAATTCCCTTGGAAGATTCTGGAAGCTCTAGTGTACAGTAGGAGATTTCTTACTAAGAATCTGACTATGTTCTCTTTGTAATTCCCTTTGTATCAGCAGCAGTGTGCCTTATCTAGGCTGAGCTGAAACTCCCTAAACAGCCAATTCAAATTTGTTCCTTCACAACAACTTTAGATTTGCCAAAAGTGTTACAGATCCAACTGCACTGGAGTCAAGCTTTTGTCATTGTTCAAAGACAAGGCAGGACATACTTCCTCTCACAGGTGAAAAAAAAAATCTAAGACTGGAGTCTAGGGCCACAGACAGCCTAACACTATATGGCTTCACGATAAACGATGCCTCCCTGAAGTTGAATCTATTTTTATATTTTGAGATATAAGATCTTAAAATGCACCCTTGTCAAACTCGTCTAGATTTTTAAAAAGAAACTTGTTGCAAGAATGACCACGAATGGTGAAATGTTGGTTAAGTACAATAGCAAAGGTTACTCTTATGTCATAAATGTTATTGTTGTCTTATTGTCTCTTCCCAACTCTGCATTTGAGTTCTTTAGTGGGCTGAGGAATATAACGCATTTATAATATTTTTTTTATTTTGTACCGGTTTATTAACCATTCAGGTCAAATAATTTTTAAAAAGTTTTTATATATAATAAGTGAGAGATGGTAACTCAGTAAAATACACTGATAGTAGTTAACTGCTAGGAAAACGTTATTAGAAAAAGAACCCTAGGAAAATTTACAAAAGAGCAATGCATGCTGGAAAGTGAATGCACGCCTCACAGATTTTGACAAGCAGGCTTATCTTGCGTAGAGGAGGTAAAATAGTGGTATATTTACATTGTCTCTGATTTTAAAGAAAGAGAGAATAAGACAAATGTAGCAGTGAGGTTAAGCTACATTAAGCTAGTAACATCTTTCTTAGTAACACTGTAGCAACATCTTTGTAATACTGATCCTTCTTTGGACAGATTAGGATACATTGTAGTATCAATCCTTTGGATAAATTAGAATACACAGCAGCAACATTGCTTCTTAAACTCTCAGTACCAGAGTCTAACAAGCTGTTTGTTTGTTTGTTTGTTTGTTTGTTTATTTTAACAGCATAAGAGGCAGAGGCTTAGGCTTATCACAGATACTTGAGTAAAACAATCACTGTCCTGCTATTGTCAGGATGATACCAGAAAGGGAGAGCCTTTGAGGGTGGGAATTAACTATCCTGGCATTGCAGTAACCATATCACTTTCTCACATCACTCACTGTCATTGGCCAACACAGGAAGTGCAGTCAGCTCCCAGAGAGGGAGGAGTCTGAAAACTGTGAACAGCATTAATGAACCCTCCAAGGCTCCTAGGAGAGTTTACACATTTATTTCATTCTCTTCTTTCCCCTTAGTTTAACCTCAATCTCTTGTGTAAATCACAGAGAAAGCCTATAACTGGACTCTGATATCCTACTTATCCAATTATTCACTCTTTTTTCTTTGCCTATAATTTTCTAAAACACAACCGTGGTTACATACGTGTGTATACATGCACACACATACACAGTTTGAGTGTATGCAAATTTTATTGTTGTGGCTTTGAGAAAGGATCATGCTAATGATGTTGGACTCAAGTCTTTTGCCACACCCTCCTGAGTGCTAAAATGACAGTACTATATCACCATGCCCGGCTCATCTCACGGTGTATTTTTAAGATGATACATGCTTGTTCGTGAAACAGTGTCTTTTGGCTGTGATAGTGGTGAATTCACTACAGCTGTGGTTATCATGCTTGGGGGAAGAGCTAGTGATGCCCCGTACTTCACTCAGGGTTTATGGGTCAAAAGAGAAGACAACCTCAAAGTAGGAGGGGATGGTTGGAAAGAAAGGTTTCAGTGGAAGAGGGGATGAGAAAGTATGAGAGTAAATGCTCCAAACTCAGTATTATATGTATAAAATGTCAAATAATAAAAGGAACAAGTTAGGCACTTGCCAGGAAATCTACGGCCAAGCAAACATCAATGTTGGTTAACCCTTGAGCTAGTGTGTACTACAGTCACATTCTACTTGGGAAAACAGATATGAATGCCAATTGTAATACCATGTGATGTGTTCATACTGTTTCTTCTTAGATCATGATTTTCATTCTTTCTCCACTTCTCTGAAAAGCTGGATTTCTGTTCTCCAAAGCCTCACTCCAGTCTCATATTTCAGTTGAACAACTGCACATGGTTTCATGTGCACATATTGAAATGGTGTCTTGTTAAGCTTATGTAGCCTCCAGTTTTTTACCATCCTGTCCCTGCCTCCTAAATTTTTGGATTATGGCACTGTACCACTGTGCCTAGACCATCCTGGACTTACCCATGATTCCCTTCAACTTCTGAAATGGTCTCCCCAACACCGACACTCTACCACCTGTCCCCAGCTCTTTCCATTGATCATAATCCTACATGGGTGCTATGGAGTTCTTTCCCCAAAAATCCATTGTCAATTGAAAGCACCTTGTCAAAAACGCATCTAATACAACCAACCTACCTTGTCTATGTTAAGTGTTCTCAGGACACCTATGAGCCTATATTTGGTCCAATTCTGAATATCTTGGCTAGTGGGCTGAAACAGTGTTGCTTCTGCTGTGACCACAAATGTGGCTCAATCTGCTCAGCATGTCAAAGATGGTGTTGCATGTTGCTAGCCCAGCGCAAAGATACAAATTCAGAACTTTATAATGAGTGGTTCTATTGAATGTACATTGCATTCATACTATTGTCACATTAAAAAATTAAAATGAAGGCAAGTTGGGTTCATCTCTATGTCTTAGAACTCATTTTTCTTTTTTTGTTTTGTTTTGTTTTGTTTTGTTTTTCGAGACAGGGTTTCTCTGTGTAGTCCTGGCTATCCTGGAACTCACTCTGTAGATCAGGCTGGCCTCAAACTCAGAAATCCACCTGTCTCTGCCTCTCAAGTGCTGGGATTAAAGGCATGCACCACCACTGCCTGGCAGAACTCAATCTTCTTATGCTCCTCTTCTACCTACATAGCACACAGCAAATGCAAAACCTGGTTATGGGAGCATTGAAGTTTTCAGTTTCTACCACACCAGATGTGGGCCATGTAGGTAAAACAATAATGTGGACCATCTCAGAATGTGCACTAGAGAGTCCTGTGGAGACAGGAGTGAACAAATCTAAACAATGAGATCTCAGAGCTAGTGTATCAATGGCCCCAGGGGCTCTGTGTCTGAGAGGTCATGATTGACAGGTTTCAAAATAACCCCCATGAAAGTATCTTCCAGAAACAACAATCCTTAAGGCCAGTGAGTGTGCAGGCAGCCAACAGTAGCTACTCACTTTTCTTTTTTTCCTAAAATGGCTCGGTATGAGAGGTGAGAGAGAAAGAACTAGAATTTAGGTGGGGAACAAGGAAGAGAAGTTGGCAGAACCTGTCTCTACAGAAGGAGGAAACTGAAGGAATGGGAACCAAAGGGGAACTAAAACTATTCTCTACATCAGAGTAGAATACTGATGACTGCCTGCATATGTACAGCCCACCTACCAACACAAAGAAGTTTTTGGAGTAGGAGTGACATAGGAGGTTCTGGAACACCCTTGGGCTGTCATGGAGGCAGGGGAAAGGACAGCCCAATTGAATCAATTTAGAATGATGCCACTATCTGGACACATAAGCTTGGAGGATCTAAGCCTTGATTTGTTCTTCCTTAGGGAGCATGCCTTTCCCTTTGCAGCAGACCCTAAGAGCTGCTGATTAAAGGTTGTTGTTTTCCTCTCATTTTGCCCGTGTCTGAGCCCAAATCTTTTCTGTAGAGAGGGATAAGTTTCCCCTTCTTTTTAAACATTCATTCAGCATGCAACCCATATTTATTGACCATAGATCTCACAGTCTATCAAGCCTCAGGGGGCAGAACAATCACCTAGGGTGCTTATAAAAAGGCTGGTTAAAGGGCTCTACCCTCACAGGCCTTTTTACCCAGCTCTCCAGTGGAGTGATAAAAGGCTTCCCTTAAGCAATATTTTGGTGCAGGGGTCTTCAATTCATGCTTCAAGTACTATCTTAGAGTTCTAGGCACCAGGATTGCTGCCTCGGCTGCCGGAAAAATCCATGCGTGTTATTTTACCCTTAAAAACACAGCAGCTTATGCAGATAATCAGTAAATCACTGATATATGTGAGCACAAACTTCTTTATTTGGTGGTAATGCAAACATAGGATGGTACTAGAGCTACTGTCGGGATGCAGGATGGGGTGGGAGGAGTTAGAGATACAAACCTACAAACATGCACACACACAGGGAGAGCGAGAGAGAGTGAGAGTGAGGGCGAGGGACAGGGAGAGGGAGGGAGAGAGGAAAAGAGAGGAGAATAGTATGTCTAGAAGAAAAGATTTTGGAGAATGATGATCATCAAGAGTCCTATCCATCCTTAAGAAGGAGGGTATGTTTGCTCACATTCTGTGAACTGTGTAAGAACCAGAATTGATATAGTCCTTGGAACACCTCAAACCCAACCTCACTCTTGATAAGTAAGGAAAATGAGAACCAGAACCCTTAAATGCCTTGCTCGGATAGGAAAGGAGGACTGTTTACCTCTATAGTTGGATATATCTTAATCCAATAAACACTTATCCCAAGAGGACACTCCTACTGGCTTAGAATTCTAGAGACAGTTATGCATCAAATGTTAAAATCATTATAAATGCAATATATGTTTAAATGAGTGAAATAATTTAAAAGACCTGTGAAATTTTCTTTCCAAAGAGCTATTTTATTGAAAATAATGCAAGCAAGTGATCCCTATTGTAATTTATTATGTTGTAGCTTTGACTATAAATTATTAAAACTGAAAAATGTCATTGGTACAGAAATTCAGTTGTGTGTATATATATATCTTCATTTGTTTAGACAACATACATTTACCACATGTCTGTTATGTTCCTGGATCCTAGCTTTAGTGTCCTGCTTCCTCATTTGAGTCTTAGATCTAGTGGGAGTCTCAAGTGCATGTATAAGACCACAATTATATTTTGTTAGCATTTGCAGTTAAAAAAGAAAAGATATAAAATGATAAATCCCCACTAGTGTTCATAAAATCACCAGTGTCTTGATCTCCTCAAACCTAGAAGCCCAGTGACATGAGTGATACTGCATAGGTATTTAAAACAGAAAGATTGAAAAGAAAGCCAGATAAACATGGAGCCTGCTAGTGGAACAAAGCATGCTGTTTTTTTAACTTCTTGCCATGACAATTCTAACTGCTGTTACTTCTGGGTTTTACATTTCCAGCAGAGTGTTGCAGAAAGCTTGAGTTCTTGATTCTTGAATTGATCTCAACCAACTTCTTTCACTTTGGCCAGAAGGAATTTTCACAAGAAGAGCAAAGGTTAAATGAAATAAGCCTAGGTTGTTTTGTCAAATTGCTAACTTTTGCATATAACATTGGAAAGATTAATTGCTGTCTGTGGGTGCTGTAGAGCTAATGAGAACAGGAGTACGTGAAGTCCTAGGTCACTCAACATGTGAGGCACAAGACAAGGTCTCACTTCTTTCCTTTGTGTCTTCTAACCTGTCAGCATTCCTGCTGCTGGGGAGTCTAGACTATCCTAGCAGGACGGGTATGGGATAGGTGGAGGCGTTGAAGAGGAAAGAAGAAAGGGGATGCATTACGGGAAATGAAGGAGGTAGTTCTTTGGATCACCGAACTGCAGAGTCATGAGTGGCCTTGAGCACAGGAAGCTTCCTGCCCAGATGATAGAGGACAGGAAATGGCCATAAATAACTAGGCAGTTCTTCGTCTAAAGCTTTAGAGTCATCAGCCCATAAAAATAAATGAACACAATCAAAACCCTTGTTGACCTTTCACGGAGTCCTTACTGTATGTCACGTGTAACCTCTTGCCATCCCACACTGTGGGACCAATGAGAAGTGACAAACTGACAAAGTGATGCTCCTTTGGAAGAATTAGCATTGTGAATGCTGAGGAAGTAGTTGCGAGTACAAAGATTATTGCAGACAATTTATACAACTAGAATAACAGACCTTCCTCAGAATCCCAAAGCTATGCATAGCTCAGGCACTCAGTGAAGGACAGCCATCCAGCCCTTCTTTCTAAATCTGGGAAGGAGAAACCTATCATGGATATACTTAGAAACAGTGAAGGGTTGAATTCAGCACCACAGAGGTTTGGGGTCTTGCTGTATTTTAATTGTGACCGCTGGAAACTTTATCTAGTTATACTTTTTAAACATGTGTGGTTGTGTAATCGGATGTGGGGTTTGCAAAAAAAAATGATAATAGTAAAAGTTTTCTGAATGTACAAGAAACACATAATGAGTCCAAGTTTGTGGCCATGTTCACTCATGCTGCATATGTGACTTCTGAACACAGTAGTACACACTGGACTGAGAATGGCATCATGTTACAAATCACCGATGATGAACGCTGCTCCAAACACACTAGCTCAGAATTCAGACTGCTGTCTGTGATGAATTGTAGTGTTTCTATTTTACATGCAGTGTTTCTGGCTCTTCTGGAAATATTAGGGTTTATATTTGAAAACTAGGACTTTTGATATTTTCCTCAGCACATAAATATCAAATTAGTATTTCTCTGGAGTATACTGTATTAAAATATTTGATTTTAAAAATTGTTTGTGAATATTTGTTAAATGAACTTTTCTTGGGATGTGGATAGAATTTTAATAATTTATGAAGTAGCCATAAACATACTCCTGCCATTTTTAAAAAATTTCACATTTATCCAAATTGGTATTCTTAGTACTTGTAATTATAAAATAAAAATATAAGTCATGTATGAAGGCCTTTGAATATAATCTCTATCTTATAGTGTCAAATAGCTAAAATTTAATTATTGATGCAAAAAATATACACATTTACATTATTAGCACACAAATTTGCTTTCATCTTTAATAAAAGGTAAAATTACAACCCAAGGAACTGTTTCAAAATAAATTTCCTTAGCATTTATTATCAGTAATGTTTGAGTCATATATCTGCTTTTATGCCAATAATTCTGGGGTTGCAGCAAAAAAAAAAAATTGTGTGTAAAAAGGAGTCATAAATGAGAGGGAAACGTTTGAGAAGCCTGACTCAGGCTTTCTTTGGGAAGGACAGCACTGCCTGGTACTATGGCCAAAGGGTGGTTTTTAAATTTTTAACTAATTAATTACATCCAAAATGCTGCCCCACCCCTATCGTGTGTAAACTTAAAAAACACACTGGCTTCTTTGCCCAGGACTTCAGCCCACGCTCCCAGCTTAGCTCAGAGGTTGGCTGCGAACAGCCTCAATTCTGACTTGCCGGTTCCTTCCCTCAACTCCAGCTCAACTCCGCCAGCTACTGTCCGGGGAGAGCCAGGAGATGCTGTCTGAGCTCTAAGCTTTGCCAAGCTGCCATCAACTGCCCCACCTTCTCTCTTTATCCTGCATACCTTAGCTTTAAGATGAGAAACTTTAGACTGCTTTATTATTTTAAAAGCAGTCGGATAACACAATTGTTGGTCTAATCTTATCAGCTAACAGCTAGCTCTCTCAACCTCCTCCTCAGCCCCTGAGGGCCACAAGCCCTAGGTGCCTGGAGGCCTTACATAGTTGAAAGCTACTCATTCCAAAGCCAGGCCAGAAAAACCCTTCTCTTTTTTTTTGTATCTCTTGTCTTCCTCCAGGAAGACTTACCTCTTTTCTCTTTGCCCAGCAATTGGCTTTTGCCTTCTTTATTGACCAAATCAAGAACCAATTAGGGAAACAGCACCTCTCCCTACACACCTCCAGTCCTGGACCTATCTCCCATAGTTCCTCTTCCCAGCCTCCCTCCCCTTCAATATTGAGAGGGTAGCCCTGCCGCCCACCACTCCATCCCCAGTATCCTACACCCTGGTGCATCGAATCTCTGCAGGATTAGTCACATCCAAGAGGTGTTTTTTTAGAACTGGATCCTTTAGAGAATCGGGAGGCTACCTGTCATCCCTTCATAAGATGAGAAAGGGAATTCTTTTCTTTTTTGTAGACTCAGTTTTCTCTAATATCTATGCTAAAAGTTAGGTCATAAGTCCTGAAAATAAAAACCATTGATTAACTTAGGTTCTACCTTTTAAAGTCAAATAAGTACTTTTTAAATATAATGACTATGTGTTTTACATTTTGACTGTTATATTAAATATCAATGTAAATGCAATACCTTCTCAACTAGACTCAACTACCTGGAGCATGGAGGATCACAAGTTCAAAGACTGTCTGGCTACAGAGTGGGTTCAAGGCCATCCTGGGAAGCTTAGGAAGAGTGTGTGTATACTAGAGGACTTATGTTATGGAATCTTTTTTTTTTGATATGCATGTGTGGGGAAAATTTAAAAAAGGCCGCCACAGCAGCGCAAGCTTGCGCCGCAGAATTCCACGGAGAATCTCGGGGTTCTAAGTACCTGCTCAACCATGACCCAGGATACCCTTATACAGTCCCACATGCATGTACACACATATTATTATTTTAATTGGCAGACAAAAGTACTGGATTTCTTTATAACATTTCCATATATATGCCAGCATACATTGCCATTATTTGTTTCTGTTCTCCAGCTTCTCGCAATATTGATCCTCTCTCTTTCTGGTCTCCTTTCTTCCCCCAAACAGTTCCCCTTTCATATCATATGTAGTCCATTATCCTTTATCCTCTCCCTCCATCTCTCTCTCTCTTTTTTTACTCATTTAAATAGCATTTATTATAAACATCTCTGAGTACAAAAGTAATCCAAGTTTCTCACCATGTCTTTAGGACAACATGCTTGAACTGGATTTGTTGGTCCTTGTCTGTTTTACTAACAAGCTTTTTCCTTTCTTTCTTTCTTTCTTTCTTTCTTTCTTTCTTTCTTTCTTTCTTTTTCTTTCTTTCTAAATCAAATAGTAAGCTTTACTTATTCACACAGGGGTTATAAACACAAAAAGGCAGGACATGGGGAAGGGGATGACACCGGAGCGTAGTGTTCAGGGGGAATACAGATATCTTTCAGAACGTGGTATCGGCTGGGTGAAGGTTCAGGGGACAGGTCACTATGACTCTGCCTATGATTCACTTGTCCTTATCTAAGTTAGTACTATCAGCCTAGGCTACCTAGGATAAGCAGTGCAAGGAAATATAAATAAAAGTTAAAAATACCTCTCTGGGTTCCCTGAGGGACAAGCCTGGCTACATAGGGGTTGATGTCAAAAGTATCCCCTCCCAGGAAAAAGGCATTGGGACGGGTATGGCCCTCATGCCTCACTGGACAAAGACAGGAGGACCGGAGCCATTACAAGGTCCCCTTCAATTAGGTCAGGCCTCTATCCCCACCTTCACAAGATTAGAATCACCACAGCCCTTCTATACTTAGAAAAGGGAGGAGATATCAGGGGCAGCCCTGCTTATCCACTGAAGGCCTAAAATCAGCCATAGGCCTAAAATCAGCAATAGGCCTGTCATACATGCATGCTAACACAAAGTCTTGGGTCTCTGTGGAAAAAACACTGAAACAGATGGCTATAAGCTATTGTATACAGGTAGCTTTTGTGGAAATTTACCAGCCTGAGTAGTCATAGACCTTGTAAATAGGTAGTTTTTTTTTTTTTTTTTTTTTTTTTTTTTTTTTTTTTTTTTTTTTTTAGACCGTTTCTCTGTGTAGTCTTGGGTGTCCTGGAATTCACTTGTAGACCTGGCTGGCCTCTTGAACTCAGAGCTCTGTCTGCCTCTGCCTCCCAATTGCTATGATTAAAGGTATGTGCCACCACTGCCTGCTTGGCAATCCCCAGAATCTTAAAAACAAACAAACACCTAACAACAAAACAAAAACAAAAAAACAAAACAAAAAACACAAAAACTAAACAAAAAACCAAAACAAACAAACAACTAACCCTACCCATTTGATAGTAGTCTATCTTATCACTTCCCAGAAAAACTGTGACCTTTCACCAAAATGTCTAGAAAATAAACAACTTTAGAAACTTTGCTCCTTCTGATGGACCTTTTACTCTCCTCTGGGGAAATACAGTCTTGTTTCAACCAAAGACTGTGTATAAAGGGGAGTCCTGGTGAACATACTAGTAGTTAATGTACTTTTCCAAAGGCATAAGAGATGATGCGCTTAGTCAATTATAGTTAGTAGATGAATCCTATTGGAATTACTGTGAATCTTTTCAAACCCAGTCAACCAATGATGCAGGCTCCTGCCCACTAGAGGAGCTGGCACTCATAAACTGAGGGAAGAAGCTAGGGGCCTGCCTAAAAAAGCATAGGCATGTCTACAACCCTCATGTTGCAGGTGTGTATAGCATCTTGCAAATCTTGCAATACTTTGCTTGTGGATCAACTGATATAGATTCTCATACACGATGAGCATCTCTTTCAGATGGTTCCTGTATCCTCTTTAGTCTCTACAGGCAGTGCCCTCTGTTCATGGAATGTTGATATCATCATTAACTCTGAATATGAGATGCTTTTCTTGGAAAATTAGAAATCAAGCCTCTATTAATGTACCAGTTCTGTTTCTGCCACATTGCTGGAAAAAGCCCTTTATATTCTTTCTTATAAAAGTTAGAATCAATTCACGTAAAGGCGGAGGATTCATCAGCTTATCTTAACTAGCCTGAATACCAGGTCTTATCCTAACAAGACCTGGTATTCAGGCTCATGATAAAATAGCCCTTCATTTGGACTGCATTCTCAGTCAACATTGTCAAAGAGCTGACTGGAAGGGACAGTGCTAGTCTCTAACTTAGCTGTCCAGTCAGTAAATGTTCCAATGTTTGATGTGTTCCAGCCAGACAACACAAACAGCAACTTGTATCTTCAAGAAACTTAAAATCTAAATGGTGGAGGCATATGAGAAACAACACATAAAGAAGACAGAATAGTTTAAATGGTGAAAGTTGTCAAGAAAGTCAGAGTGTGGGGAGAGAGAGAGAGAGAGAGAGAGAGAGAGAGAGAGAGAGAGAGAGAGAGAGAGAGAG
>NW_021620638.1:3032312-3148956 GCF_004785775.1 Grammomys surdaster | reverse complement strand
GAGAGAGAGAGAGAGAGAGAGAGAGAGAGAGAGAGAGAGAGAGAGAGGTTGTGGAATTCTAGGTAGAGGACTGGCTTGTCAACCAGATGAGAGGGCAGAGCATGCTGATGTGTGGAAGATGCCCAGAGGCAGAAGTATCATGCTTGACCAGCAATATGGTGGCGACGTGGGCATCAACTACCTGGTATCCAGGCTGAAGAATCTGGGATGGAAGGAAGGCAATAGTGTAGAATGGGAGGGAAGGGTTTCCCCTGAGTAAGGTGCAGCCTTTGCCTATCACTTAGCTGGTTTTCTCTCCCAGTGATAGGTTCTCTGAACTTTTATGTAGCAGTGTCTTTAGTGTCTATGTGACATCTCACCTTGGTGTAAAACACTTGAGTTGTTTTGCCTTTCAGAACTCTGTGGAGTTTGCTCCATTTGTTCTGGAATTGTTTCTGTGGAGAAGCTGAAGACAAACTCATTACCTGTCCATTCTAAATAACTTGTTTCTGACACTTATCCACTTGGAGAGACAGCATTTGAGTTCGGGGACCTGCCTCTCAAGCATTCAGTATTTTTCCCCAGAACATATGTTTTAAAGCTGATTCAGCTTACCATGGGGCTTTAGAAAAAAGTGAAGATAAGGTAAAGCTGGATACATTTTTGTTTAGGAGAACCATGGTTACTTTTCATATCTAGAACACTGTTACAGTGTTAGGTGGCCACTCTTCTCTGCAAGTTCTCCAGGGTTCTCTCGTTCTCTCTCTCTGTCTCTCTCTCTCTCTGACTCTCTCTGTCTGTCTGTCTCTGTCTGTCTCTGTCTCTGTCTCTCTCTCTCTCTCTTTCTCTCTCCCTCCCTTCCTCCCTCCCTCCCCTTAACCTTTTCAAAATCATGTGACCCCCCAGAGGTTCAGATGAAGGCTGGGGCACCCGGTCATTTGAATAATGAGGTGGAGAAAGGGGCCAGCCCTGACCTTGGCCTGCCGAGCCCTCATTGCCCTACATTTCTTCACCCTCCCTGGTACACTTTAGATATGGTTCGAGTGGATCATCCCAAACTTCGCATGCTATAAGCATGGTCCTTGGTGTCATTGTGTTGACAGACAGTGGAACTTGTAGGGAGTGGGTGGGGCTTAGTGTGAGATGCTTATGACCTTGGATGCTACCTTGGAAGGGACTCATTGAATTCTTTTGGGACCCTAGCAAGTTTCCTTGGAGGAGGGTTATGACAAACTTCTTCATATCTTGCCTGTCTTGCTCCGTGATCATTGCCCTATGTATGCAGAGCTGTCATGGCATTCTCTCCTTGAGGCCTTCATCAGAGGCCAAATGGATTAGGCCACTGTGTCTTGTCTTTTTAGCCTCCAATAATGTTATTAAATCATCTTTCCTTTACAGGTATTTTGTTGTGGGAACAACAACAAAGAAAATGGATTAAGTTAGGTTACAAGGAGCTCTCTACACTCTTAGATAAAGGATTGGAAAAGGCAGGATGCTGATGAGAGATTCTGAAGGGAAGGATTTCTGACATATCTGACTTCCTCAGTGACTGCACACTCACATTTGAATTTGCGTGGTTCTGTGAGATCACAACTGTCCTGTTTTCCTTCTAAGTGGGAGGGCAGAACTCAGTGCTGTGCACACAGCATTTAACATTGCTCTTCATTGGCATCACAAAGAACAAACTGATAAATAACAATTTCCTCATTTTGAAAACAGTCAAGTTTAAGCGGGCTGATCCTCACTTTGGTATGTAAGGGAATGAAATATGAGTCTTATGATCAAATTTGTGCTTATGGATGACCACTTCCTTTGTGTTAGAGTCTTATGATACAAAAATGAAGATATCTGTGCATAAACCTGCTTGTCTTTATGACTCAGTAGGCACTTCCCTAAGTGTTTGCAATGTTTTAAAACTTACTGTGACTACTTTTCAACCTTGGAATGTGCAGTATTCTTTTCTTCTTCTTAATATTTTGATCCAATGCACAGATCTGAGAGGCTTCCCATCGCTTACAAATTTTTCTTCTTTTTCTGCTCACTGTAGAAAACTGTGAAGTATTGCATGGTGGGGCTGCAGACTCTGGATTGCCCTAGATTCTGGCAATTCAGAACGAAGGTCCAACAGTAACCTTAACTTTGCCTTCTCGAAGGGTTACAGCAGCCTTTTGTTATGTGATCACATCATCCAGAAGAGCTAAATTCTGCACTGGAAGCTGTCGCTCCACCTACAAAACTCTCTTTGAAATCAATGGGCTCTGAGCACCAAGGGGCCAGGCACAGTGTAGGAGAATTGGGCTCCATGTATTCACAACTACAAATGGACACACACATATGCATTTATTAGCTGCTAGGAAAGGCTTAAGAGGCCACAGCTTAGCTACCTGGTGGTGGCTTCTGAAGGAGCTATACAGAAGAAAGGAGGGTAGGCTCTCCCATTATGTAAGTCACATCCTGTGTCGTGTCACTAACTCATACAGTTGTTGGATAAAAGCCTACATTGTACAGGAAAGGTAACCTTGTGAAAATGACAAGCGTAGGCCTTCTCCATGTTTTATGCAATTAAAATGTTAACCTTGACATTATATCAGCTCTTCAGTTTTCTTTATGTGGCCTTTAGTTTGCAAACTTGAGGAATTTATTTTTCTGGTGTGTGTGAAGTATCTACAGTGAGGCATCCTCTTTCCTATCTGTGACAGCTTTATGAGTAGCCATTGGCTATCCCAGATGGTGACATTAGCTTTTGTTTGAGATTTCCTTCAGTATCTGTGTTCCTTCCTTTTTCCATTAACTTTTCTTCCAAGATAGACCATTTCCCATGTGTGTGGATAATTTGTTTGATGGAAAGGAGAATGATAGAGAAGGCTAGCCACCCAACTTGCAAGTAGAATCTCTTGTGGCAGCTCTTTATTCATGGAAGGTTCCCGATTTCTCTTTAGAGAAGCTTCATTGTACCACCTGGGACTCCTGCTTTTCCTCAAATGTACCTGTCTTTGTATTTCTCTCTACTCTGTGCCCTGCCACTTTTCTTTTTGCTCTTATATACTTATTTTTGTATACAGAAGAGAAACACCAAAATGGAGGTTGATGTAGAAAGTGACTTTTAATGACTGGTTGTGTTACAATAACATCCTTTCAGAAAACCTTCAACAGGCAGTGAGCTGTAGGTACAGAGCCCTTCAGTGCCTCTGAGAGATGTGCCCCAAACTCCAAATATCCATCTGATGACATGCTTACAGTTGTCTGTGTTTGTTCTGGTTCCTATTCATGTCCCCACCTCCAACTCTTCTTTTTGGTAAGGCAACAGTGGAAGTGGCTATGGGCATTTATGAGGACACGGGGAATGTATTTAGTTCTGGTTTAAGTAGATACCTTTAAGTTTGTGCTGGATATCTTGGCAAAGGAAAGCATCATGCAATGTTCCTACTACACACCTTTGTGATATGTATAAGCATTCCCAAGGTGGCACTTTCACTGGAGGATGGTGGGTAATGGAGGCAGCACTTGAAATGTGCAAGCCTAGAAACTAATGTGTATAAAATTATTCTGTCTACAACTCTAGCCCCTAGCATGATACTAGGGATTAAGAAGCAGATTAATCATCATAGAAAAGAGTCTTCAAAAATCTCTATAAACACTGATATTACATAGTTTTTGTTATCTGAAGAGGCACTGGAAAGGTAGTAACCAAAACTACAGGCAATACTGAAGAGTATGGGAGATTATGTTGGTGGATTCTGTGATGTTTCTGACTCTTTCAACTTTTAAACTTCTGTTTTGCCATAATTTTCCTTAACTCTACAAATACTTAATACCTAGTCTTGACAGATTCCTAAATTATATAAACTTTCATTACTCTAACTCTAAACCTGCCTGTACAGAAAGGATGTAATTTACTTAATTAAACAATTTAATTTTCTTAACAAAAGGATATTTTTAAAGGTGATCAACTACCACTTATCTTTTTATGTATGAACTAGTAACAGGAAAGGCTTATACACTTATTCTTTCTTGAATACACCCAATATACAGCCAGTGGTTTTGTTGTGTTAGCCTTAACACAAAGGTCATAGAGAGGACAAACCCAATTTGGACTCTAATCTTCTTCAGTGATTTCAGGTCTTTAGGGGTTTGTTTTCCAAATAATTTTCCAGAACTTGACTCTATTTTTCCATCCTTCTGTGTTTTTGGGAAATGATCTGGGACCTTGTACCAGCATGGATTCTGCATAATGGTGATCACATGTTCCAATTTGTCCTCATCGAGATCTCCAACCTTCTCAGTGAGGTCCGTAGTCCCTTTTCTTCACACCTTCTGCCTGTACCCCTAATGGCACCAATAACAATGACTTTTGTTTGTTGCTAATGGATGTAACTTGCTTTTTTCAGGAATCACTGCCAACATGGTAACAGCACCATGGTGACATTCAGTTTTCCTGTGGAAGAGATTTCAATTACCTTACGTGAATTTTAGGAACTGCAAAAATCAGTTCTTCTGAGCCCGTTATACAACTCCAACTGATATCTGTGGGTCATCAATGGTCAACCTATTGGACATCCGAACATCCTCAAATATCTCATTGTTGAGCCATTTTAGCTAACTTGCTTCTAACAGATCCCTTCAAAATGCCTCAAAACAATAACCAAAACTGTGTAAGACAATTAACATTGACCAAGGAAATGAAGGAAAAACACTTAATTCAGCTAGAATGGAAATAACAAATAAACAAAGGCCACATAGCATGGAAACTAGAAGCTATCAACTCCAATTTAATAGGAGTTTCCCAGCTCAAGAATCAACATGGAAATTGAAGCTTCATGCATGCTAGTATCATGCATAAACAGCATGCCTTTCTGTTATGAATTGAGAGGTGAGCATTCAGCTATTCCTGTTGCCAAATTCCCTGCTATAGTAGGCTCTTATCCCTCTGTAATCACAATCCCAAATGAACTCTTTATTTGATAAGTTGCCATGATCATGGTCACATCAACCTAAGCAGTTGTCACAGCAATGGAAAGATAACTGATACAGAAGATGGTACCAGGGAGTGACCTGTTGCTATGACAGAACTGACCATGCTGTTGTTTGGAGGGATGTCGTAGACTTTGGGACTTTGGACTAGAAAAGCAATTGAATGTTGGAGTTTAATAGACCCTCTTAAAAGTACGCAGGAAGACAGTGCTGATGGCATCTTGTACCTTATTCAAGGTGAGCTTAAGTCTCAGAGGTTGAAGACATTCTAGGCCTAGATTAGATTGTATGGATTCTAGAAGCTTAGTGTACTTGACCTAGGTTTGCAGCAGAGACAGTAAGCTTCAGAGACAACAATTATATCAGTCAAATAAAAGATACTTTTATAATCTTTGTCTATTATGTGTTAGAAGTATGTAATTCTCTTTCCCTCCCTCCCTCCCTCCCTCTTTCCTTCCCTCCTTTGTTCTTTCTTTCTTTCTTTCTTTCTTTCTTTCTTTCTTTCTTTCTTTCTTTCTTTCTTCTTGATTGTGTGTCTAGCCTTTAAGAGTGGAACCATCTCTCTAGTGTGTAATTTGATTTTTGATTTCACAATGGGCTGTTATTAAGAAATTGCCTTGACCACATGAAGCTCATGAAGAAGGAAGACCAAGTAGGGGTGCTTCAGTCCTTCTTAGAAGGAGTAACAAAATACTCAAGGGAGCAAACATGGAGACAAAGTGAGGGACAGAAACTGAAGGGGGGGCCATCTGGAGACCATTCCACCTGGGTATCCATCCCATGTGCAGTCACCAAAGGTAGATGCTGATGTGGAAGTCGGGAAGTGCATGCTGACAAGAGCCTGATATAGATGTCTCCTTAGAGGTCTGCAAGAGTTTGACATATTCAAAGACAGATGCTCACAGCTAACCATTGAACTGATCACGGAGTTCTCAATGGAGGAGTTAGAGTGAAGACTGTTGGAGCTGAAAGGGTTTGAGGCCCCATGAGGAGAGCAACAATACCAACCAACCAGAACTCTCAGGGTCTAAACCACCAGCCTGGGAGCACTTAGGAAGGGATCCATAGCTCCAGCTGTAGATGTAAGGATGGAGGGCCCTGTTCGGCATAGGTGGGAGCAGAGATCCTTGGTCTCATGAAGGCTGGACGCCCCATTGGGTGGGAATTTGAGGGTGGGAGGTGGGAGTGGGGAGGAGTAGGTAGGGGCACATCCGTAGAGAAGTAGGAGGAGGGGTGAGGGGATAGGGGGTTCCTGGGAGGGTTGGGGAAATGGGGTAAGGGGATAATGTATGAAATGTGAATAAAACATCCAAGAAAGAAAGAAAGAAAGAAAGAAAGAAAGAAAGAAAGAAAGGAAGAAAGCAATTGCCTTGAGTATCAGAAGAGCATTCATATTTTATTAATTTTGAGACTGAAAAATGTGAGGACTTTTTGAATTGGATTACATTTACTTTGTGTTATGATATGCTCATAAACACACAGATTTTGGGTTAGGGAGTGAAATGTGATGGTTTGAAAGAGATTTCATGAGATGTTCCCTAGAGGCTCAGATGTCTAAATTCTTGCTTTCTAACTATCTGTGGCACTATCTGTGTGGGTATGAGAAGTGTGACCTTGTTGTTGAATTATGCCACTAGGAGACTGCTTTGAGGTTTCAAAGATTAAACAATTCCCAATTTACTTTCTCTGTACTTGTGGCTCAACATGTGCTCTCTTAGTTTTTCTTATCACAATGCTTGACTGTCAAAAGCGTGACAAGAGTTAAACAGTCAAGAGGACTGAATATACAGTAGAATACAATGATAAGTTTCAAAACGAAGAATTGGAGATTCTCAATTGGTTCCTTAGCAGTGTGATAACAGTGGTAGGGAGATACCAGGGGAGAGAATGTGGGTTATGGAGACCGAGGCTTAAGTCTTTTAGCAGTTACTAAGTGTTAGGTTTCCTCATTGATAAACAAGCTAAATGGTATCTACCTGTAAGGGTATTAGGAAGAATAGGAATAAGGCTCTGGGTACATTGTTAAATAATAGTAGATCCCCAAGGAATGTTAAAATTATCTCCTTCATGGTTTTATGTTACTGCTACTGTTCCAACTAGCTTAGACTCATCAGTAATAGGTGCTTTTATACACAAGCGAGTCTTTATTTTTAACAATGCTAAGGATTACTTACTAACTGGAAGTTCTGGTTCATTTAATGTGCTGGATATTCTTGATTTGTAAACCTGGATTCTGTTTGTTAGAAGTATGGGGATTTCAAATATTTTTCACATATATAAGATTTAATGGACTGAATTCACAAGTATAGCATTTGTCTCTAATATTAAGTAACTATAGAGAAAAAGAAAAGAATGAAAAATAGTAATGAGGGTTAATCTCTAAAAAAATGAAATTAGGTCTATCCTTCTAGGGTGGTTGATGAATTTACTGTTTTATTCAAAAGAAAATCTTTGGAAGCTTTCTAAGAGCATATTTGGCTTGTTTCTTCTTTCTTTTATAAATACTTGGTGGAAATCATGTACATGAGAATGCAAGGCATCAGGCTTCAAGTGTTCTTAGCACACTGAAGACCATTAGAGAAGACCTGTCTACAACCCTACATTTTCAGAGAAGTGTAACACCACCAATTTACAACATGCATTTCTCTTTAGATTGCACTTGCATGTGTGTCTTATCACCAGAATTGCATAGGGGAGAGGGGGCTATTACAGGCATATCTCCACATGTAAATATGACAACTGAAAATCTCAAAAATTCAATCTTGAGCACTGTAACTATTAATAGAAAGCCAAAGCATCCAGGGATATTGAGACACTTGCTGCACAGCAGTTAAAGCCCCATAGTGTGGCATAAACACATTTGAGCACTCTGATTTGTCATGCCCTAGTGTTAATGAAGCCCAATACAAAGTACTGTTCTGAATTTCTCCTTACACAGTATAAGCTAAACATAACAGAAGCACACTTTAATTAAATGCATTTTGATTTAGAGACAATCTTTTAAAAAGTGAGATAAGACTTCTTATTTATTAAGGCATTGGAAGTACAAACTTTGGAATATTATTATTACTAACTTCGACAAGCTTGGCTTCTCTGAGAATAAAATGAGAAAGAATTTTTCATAATAAAGTGATTATGAAGATTAAGTACCTATGCCTACCTAAGGAGCATATTTCAGCATTGGGTGTGTAACAGTAGTGACTGTTATTTTCTGGTCTATAGACATAGTTGGTGTTTTACATCAAGCATATTAACATGTGAATTTATATGTCTATACAGTTGAGAAAAGGTTTCTTTGTGAAGTCACAAATCTAGACCATGCACTTTCCTGGGTAAGGATTAACCTAAATGATAGTGCATGATTCTACATTGTATTCCACTATTATATTTTGGATTCCTATAACAATTTCCTTTGGAATTTTTAGTCTCGGGATTACTATCACTTTTGGGGTCACTATCAAACCAAAGTGTCTGACTGGTTTCTGTATGACTATTAAGCTGGAAATGCTTGTAGAATAGTAAAACTAGGGCAGTCTTTTCTAAATACAGTGGTGTGCTAACCGTGTCTTCCTATTTTACATGGAGTCACTTTATGCTCCTCTTTGTATGAGGAGTTTCTGTCTACACCAAGGATGATGATTTTACTTATTTTGCCCGAGGCCCTGTTTGCAATCCAAGTTGGTTGAAGATTGTCTCTTGGTTCCTTTCCTCCCTGTTTTTAATTTACTTTGTTATGAAAAAACTTTTAGTTCTGAACCTTGGAGAGATCTCAGGATGGACACACTTATGATGCAGTTCCTAGTGTACAGAGGTTTGGTGGGAACTGGTTCTGAGGTGCTTGAGGACCCTTGATTATTCACACTTCCAAGATACCCTAACAATGTTGACACAAATGATAATGATTTAAATAAACTCTCAGAAAGGTATTCCTGTGGGTTTTATTTTTATTCTTTATTTTTTTGAGACAGGGGGTTATGTGGCCCATGCTGGCCCATTTGCCACCATACCCAGTTCTCTTTCTGTAGCTGTAAATTTCTCCTTTTCCTGTGATGCACTGATATTTTTTATTGTTTGCTGTAGAAAGTATTTAACTATAATCCAGGGTTTCTATCCTGCCTTGGACCATTTAGTTACTGGATAAAGACACATGCAGCCTTTATATTTACAATAAGCCTTAGACAGCACAGGAGCTGGGCAGATACATACCCTCTAAATTGTTAGAACTGTTAGAATCTACTTTCATATCGATAACCCCAAGTTATTACTTACTATGTTCCATCTGTGCTGCTCTTAACTCCATTTGATAAGCCCTCAGGGCCACGTTTTTATAGCTTATCTAATCACAAGTGGCTTCTCCTTCTGCTCTTGCATCTTCTCCTCCTCGTGGTCTTCCTCCAATCCCAAGCTCATGGAATAAACCTTACCTATATCTCTTCTGCCCAGACATTGGCTGTTGGCATTTGTATTTATCAATCAGAAGTAATTTAGGAGCAGAGTCACTAGCTATTGGTTGTTGGCATCTTTATTTATCAATCTTAAATAATTTAAGAGCAGAGTCACTTGAGTCTACATGCAGATTCCAGATCTTGGGGACTACACTTAGCACTATAATACAGAGTAAAGGACAAACTTCAACAGCTGTTGATCTATAAGATTTCTCTACATGTTAAAGGCACATTCTAGTCTGACATTTCTGTTGCAACTATCTTTTTCTGTTATCTTTTAATTTTTTTTAAAAAAATGAAGATATTCTTATGTGCCAAATCTTTGAATATTTTCACCATGGGTTCATTCTCTTTGCTTTTAATTTTTTGAAATGCTTAGTCACATTTGGGATTAGATGAATATCAATAAAGGGGTTTATACAGGGGTATGACATAAAGAGTGAGTTGCACAATCTAATCTAATTCCTTATTTGGGAAAAAGTAAATTGAAACAAAAGAATAGAGTTGAATATAACAATTTGAGTAATTTTTAAAAAGTTAAGTAGCTTCTGCTCAAAAAAGAACAAAAATTCTCTTCAGCATTAAACGTTTGCTGACAGGAGACAGATTTCCATGCAGACTTCTTGTTGGGAGCTGGGTCTGCTGGAAGGAACAATTTCCTGGAATTTAACAATACCTTGCAAGGTCAAAGAAATACTCAAGGAACCAGCTTGCCTTCCTACCTAGACATCCCAACGGATTTAACAAAATATATGCCCAGGTTTATTTCTATCAGTCTCCAACCTTTGTCCTGTGTCAGCCCTGCTCACCCTCCACACTGCTGAGCTGCCTGCCTCCAACTGTGATAAATGCCTAGCCATCTTGTGGGCAAAATGCTCATTCAGCCTCCAGGTGAACCTGCATTTCCCTGATTTGCAGATTGCTTTTTTGTACCTGAGTTAAACTGCTTTTGCTTTGATCTCAGCCTTGCTTATGATTTCCTTGGTTCACAGAAGTAAGCAAAACCTGAATCAGGTACTATGTGAGTTATGTTTCTTAAGTTCTTTTTCCTGGGAAGTATTGGAGAGGTACTTTTTTAGAATTAATTTAGCTTCTCTCTCCCTTTCTTACAAATAGCTCCCATGTCCATACCCAGATCTACATTTTAAAGATACCAAGTCATGCTATGTGTGTTTTGTGACATCTTGCATGTCACAATCAGTCTTGGGGGTTTGGTCCCATGCTGACCAAGGAAGGAGAGTCAATCTAATTTCCAAGGCATGTCAAACCCATAAGATCAATTCCCTTTTGTACCTTCCAACAGCTGCAAGAATGGGGTATTATAAAAAGATACAGGAAAGAACAATGGTAACCTGTGAATGATGGGTGCTTCTGTCCACCCTTATACATTAGCCAGTGGGAAAATGGCAATGCAAAGCTGATTGGTGGAGCTATGTCTCTGTAGTACTGACCACTAGTCTTTTGAGCACAGTTGCAAGAGCAGTGATTCTTTAATGTGACCAACCCAGCAACCACAGATTTATTTAGGTACTTATCAGACAGCCTTCATTTTGGATCAACTGCTAGAAAACTCTGAATGAGTCTCAGAAATCAACGTATTAATGCACCATCTTAGTGATTCCAGCACAAGCTCTGCTAGACAGAGCATGTAGCCAGATAGAACTCACATGTAATCCTCTATGTCTCAGTTAGTCATTACCTTATAGTTATTGCATGTCCCCTAGGTATGCAGTTCTGCAATTACTTAACACAGTCAGGCTGAAAAAAGCTCTGACAAATACTCAAACTACAAAAGAAGAAAGGACACAGGGACTCACATCCCTTATGAAAAATGTCATTCAGATTCGACTCTAGGTTATTGGTTCCCATTGTTTCTTTCACATTAAGACAGCTGATACTTATAGAAAGTCTATATATCTTGTGCCATACTAATCACTGTGGCCCTCCCAAAGAGTGATATAATATACTGTTTATCATCAAGGAACTTATAATTCCACTTAGAATCAGCAAACAATCAAGAAAGAAGCTGTGTCAACATGGGACGCACACAGATGTAGATATATATGCACACACAAACATCTGTACACATACATATGTGTATGTGTGTATACATATACATGCACACACACGCACATGTACACATATATCATATGCATATACATCATACATGTATATATTATATACGTATACATCATATACATATATACATACACGCACATATATAATATATATGCATATATTTAATACATACATGTATAAATACACAGGGAACTAAGTAAAGATGAGATGATAAAGGTATACACAGATAAACCCTTTATTAAGTAGAAAAGGCGACAGACTTAAATTACTGAAGAGCATAACTCAGCCTGGCCTAGCTTCCATAATCTCTAAAGATTTACATTAACTTACTGTTGGGCATGATCATTGAACACAGAGTCCATTTAGTAATGAAGCATTAAATAGCTCTATAAGTGATTGAAAACTCTCCACCTTCTACCATCTCTGGCTGGCTGGTTGCAAGAACTCTCTGCTGCTACCCAGTATTGAAAGAGGGTACGATATTGTATATTAACAGCTTGGGGAAAATGTTAAGATTCAGAATCTGAAGCCTGGCTTCTGAATATGTGCTGCTTTTGTATGATTATAAAAATCAAATATCATAATTCAAGCCATTGTAAATCAGGAATGGTTTGTATTAAATTCAGTACAAATATGGGTTACTCAAAGTGTCTTCTTTCCAGTCTTCTAATATTCCAATGACACTGTTGCTCAAGCATTTTGGTTTTGGAACAAAATCTACAAAGGTACAAAGATGAGGAAAATAAATGTCACTGGAGGGATCTGTCCGTAGTCTAGTCTACTGTCCCTCCCTGTTTTAGTCTTTGCCGCTCACTCTCAGAAGACCTATGCTATGGGGTTTGTGACAGTCTGGGTTATTCCAGTTCAGAGTGTCATAACTTTTGAATTTTCATAGGGAAAAGGGGTCTACAATCAAGAAAAAAATGAAAATTTTAGAATAGCAAAGAAGATAGTTTCTGAAAATTCTGGAGAAATTAAATGTATGCTCATGTAAAATTTATAGCATATGTATAAATAGTGGTTCTAACTGTTTAGAAACAGAAAAAGTTGTGACCATGCTAAGTGGGAACAAATCCATAAGAGGAACTCCTTTCCTTCTAATTGTTAACTAGCTTTGTAAACTTGGGGGAAGATATGAATAAATTACCATTCTTCTTTGGATTTGAGGAGAATTGCTGACATCTCTCACACATGTCTTGGGATGGGGTTGAAAATGTGGGCTCTGGTGACCTCAAGAAATCTTGGAATTCAGAGAACAAATTCAGAAAATATCTGAATAGATTTGCTTCATGGAGAGCAGAGGGAACTCTTTCAGGCACTGCCTCGAAGACCTGTCCTTATCCCTGTCTTATTTAACATTTTCATTAGTGACTGGAGGAAGGGCAGAGAGGGAATGACTACCAAGACAATGACTGACAGATTGAGGATGAGCTATGAGTGCTGAAATAAGCCAGACAAGGTAACCTATAATAAAGAATAGTTAGCAATTGATTTTAAAACTCACACTCACACAGAGGCACAAGCACACACATGCATACACATGCATGTGCACACATTCACATGTGGCTCTATAAAACTCTTAGGATAAGGATCCTTGAGTAACAGCAGGGTACACGGTGCAATGCCTTCTGGTTCAGAATAAGGATCCATGGGTAGCAGTGTAACAGCAGGACACACAGTAAAATGCCTTACAGATTCTGATGACAGTGAGCAAGGGTGAGTCAACAAAATGATGGGGTAGGTCTAATTTAATGCAATCAATAAAAAAACAGAGCCTCAAACAAAGGTAGTTTAGGAGCCTCTGTATGCAGGACAGACAGCTCTTCTGGGGGATATTTGTGTTCAGTTCTGGATAGCATGATTTACTAGGGACAGTGCACAGAATTCCATCACTTATTCATGATGCCAGATGACCCTGAAATGATTGAAACTAACATCCCTACAATGGTATCAATCCTAATTTCACAGGATAGGTAGAGAATGAGTCCTCAGATTATTAAAGTGGACACTGAAAATAGCACTGGACATTGGGCTGGTCTCTGGTGTGACTGACATCGCAGAAGGGACAACTGTTGAGGGCTGGGGATCAGAAAAGCAAAACCACTCTATACACCATTTTATCAAAATACAAATGGAATACAATTTTCCTATGGAATTAAAGACAATACTGCAGAAGGGTGTTGTGCTGTACACCGTCTATCCCAGCACCCAGGAGGCAGAGGCAGGCATATCTCAGGAAGTTCAAGGCCAGCCTGGTCCACGTATTGAGTTTCAGGAGAGCCAGAGCTATACAGTGACTGATGCCTTGTCTTAAACAAAACAAAACAAAACAAAAAACAAAACTAAACAAAACCAAATCAATACAACAGCAAACCCCTAACAAGCAAAACCTTAAAACCAAAGCCAAAACAAAACAAAAATACCCAAACTAAAATGTAAACCAACCAACCAACCAACCAACCAACCAACCAACCAACCAACCATAAAAACAGTACTCCAAGAAAAATGACCTTTGGTGGCCTAAGCCTTCTGGGGCCTTTCAAGAAGACAGTGAATAAATATGAGGTCATTTGGTGGCCATAACCCAACAAGTTTGATGGTCTCATAAGAAAATAGAATATGGACAGACAAGGCAGAAAAGTGTTCACCCACAACTCAGAAAGAAGGAGCACATTCTCCCCTCATGGTCTCTCAGAACCAACTCTGCTAACACCTTGACCTAGGATTTTGCCTTCCACCCTGTGGGAGAATAACTTCTCTGGTTTTAAACACCCAGTCCAAAATGCTTCAGAACAACTGTGCTAGTAAACTTATGCAGAGGTGAAGTGAGGGCTGAGGATGGTGGCTGTCCCCAGGCCTAGCATTCTGCCATGGGTACAGGGCCTTGGTTGTTAGTTCTTCCAACATGGCTATTTATCTATGAGACACTTAGCATTTGGAGACATCTTCGGACAACCCTGGTTCTCCTCTCCAGCATCCCATTACTTCTCTGATCTTTAGCTATCTCGGTACATCCCCGATTAGTTGGCTTGTTTCCTTTGCACATTTAACTGAATTCTGGTCTCTGCATTATTTGTTGTTGTTTAATTCACTGTTTAGTTGTGCCATAGAGACACTTTAAAGTTTTATAGCCTGTGTTTCTTATGACATTTTGATGAAGGATGGCATTGCATGGTGTCCTTTAATAATATTATTAGTGCCTGTGCTGCTCATTACTGAGCAGTCGCAGGTCTGGTTCGCACTACTGTGGTTGGCCTTTGGACAGGGATGCTAGACTTGGCTACATAGTCAGAAGCAGGCCAGCTTTGAAGGACTGCTGCAAAGGCAGGCCATGGTTTCTGGGGAGGCTTTGTCTCCTGGCTGCCAGGATAAAAGGCCCCAGCTGTCTGGCAGCAAAAGGCATGCCCAGAAGGAAGCTGCCTCCAGCAAGTATGATCCTGCTAAGTTAATCAAGTGTGCTGCCCTGTCTCCCTTGCTGAGAATTTTCTAACCTTTTCCTGCCGCAGTGGCCTGGAGAACAGCAGAGGACCTGAGTGAGGACATGCAGACAGGTACCGTGCAAACTCAGGACAATAGAACCTCAGCACAGCTTGGCTTTAAGCAACTGCCAGCTCGCACAGTCAATTCCCAAGACTTTCAGAGTTCAGTTTTCAATGATGCATGAAGCCCGTACCAAACTTGAAAAATTCTAGCCCCCTCATTATCTATTTAGTGCTAGTTCTCTGCTGGGCCCCAGCTGGGAAACTGACACATTTCTACTTATTGTTTGCATGTCTCAGAGTCTTCACAGGGTATCAAATGCTGTGGACACAAATCAGGGATTAGTGTCTATTAATTTTTTTTGTACTATTTCTAGGTGGATCCAAATGGATCTCTATCAAAGGATCAGTTGACAAGGTGTGCTAGTTGTTTAAGATGATGGTGAAATATGTGAAATTAGTATTGAAGATGAACCCACCTCTGAGTGACATGCCTCCTCCATCGCTGCTATACTAAACAGTTCCATCAACTGGGGATCAAGTATTCAAATATACAAGCATATGGGGACTATTCTCATTTAAACCACCATGTTGGATGTGGTCTCCTTAGTGATGGCTGTGGTCTCCTGACTGAGGGCTGAGGGCTTACTTGACAAGTATGCTGGAGTCAGTCAGGAAAAGTGTTTTGTGGTGTCTGTGAGTGTGTGTGTGTGTGTGCATGCGTGTATGTGTGTGTGTGTGTCTGAGAGACTCTACTATGAAAATATAATAAAGCACCAAAACTTAAGAATTCACTTTAAATAAGACTTCTATATAGGTTTTAATATTTTACTAACATTTACTAATATTTCTCCTTAATTTATATTCAATTTAACTCTATCACAGGCAGAAAACAGACCTAGGCTTTCTTTCAAATATATTTTATAATCAAGACTTCTGAGGGTGTAATTATTGTTCTGTTACTCTTAGATTTCAGAGCATGTTAGGATTAAATTCCCTGTGGCCTTCAATAAGATCAATCAGGTGAGCTTTTGTTAAGTAGTTAATTAATTAATTCACTAGTTCATTCATTCAGTTAGTCATTAATTACCTAATTCAGTTTTTGGCAGAGATGGAGCAGACAATGAAGAAGTAACAGTGAACAAAAGCAGGCATAGAACATCTTATCCTAGAGCTCTGGGTAGATGGGGAGGAAAAAATATGAGCTCCATAGTCATCCATGTGGGCTTGAAGTATCAGGAGTGGCCCTGGCATTGGAGTGAGATTCCGTGGTGAGGAGGATGTAGACTCCAAACAGAAGGAACAGCATTTGCAAACATCCTGCAGTGGGAACTTCTGGGAAGCTGTGGAGAAGGCCTAGAGGTCTGTTTATGAACTGGATCTGGAGGGTCAGAATATTCATTTTAAGACAATAACTACATGTGCATTTTAAGGAAAAGATTGTATTGAGGGAGAGGAAGAGGAGAGAAGATGGTGGTTTATTTAAATGCTATAAGTGGAAATGTGTGTCTTATGAATACATTTATGAGTAAGACATGGTATCTTGCTTTCAAGGAACACTTTAAAAGCTGTTATTAGTTAAAACAGAGTACATATTTATTAATTTTAGAGTTCTCATAATTCATGAAGATCAAAGAGCTTTATGTTTTTCTTGTGCTCCATGAATATTAAAGGTTAAATGAACAGCTTTAATCTATGTGCTAAAACTGGTCTCCATTACTAAATAGAAAATTATAAGCACAATTTTCAACTTCCATAAGCCTGTATTGTCTTATTTTCATTAAGCTATAATAGCAAACATCTGTGTAAGAAGTGGGCTTATGCTGAGATGTGAAGGAGTATTAGTGTTGTCATCTTCTAGTTAATCTCAATAAAATGTGAAGGGCTAATGACAGTAAGGTGCAGTTCTGTAAGGGACCAGGATCCCCTTTTATAACCTTTAATGCATTCTAGTGCCCCAAAATATTGTTAATAGAGAATGAAGTTTAGTTAATTCACACAAGTTTCTTTGTTTTGAAAACTATGTTTAATAATGTGTTACAAAGAAGTGTCAAATGGATGAATTTTAGATAACTTAGCATGAAGGATTTAGAGACCGTTGTCTCTAAAGGGAACTCAGTTTTTTTCTCATGCATGTCATGAGACAACAGTTTCATTCTTGTAGTAAATAAAAAGAAATTGTGTTGCTTGAAGTAAAACGGATGGAACTGGAGATCATAACATTAAGTGAAACAAGCCGGGCTCACAAAGCTCCACATTTCCACTCATTTCACATAGACAAGAATGGCTGATTTTCTCCCATGTGTGGAAGGGATCAAGATAGAAGAGGGAAAAGTGATGTGGTTTCACTTTCCTTTCCTTATCTGAACTAACTCTTTTTAATGTGATTTCTTTTTGGTACATGTTTACCAAGCACACTTACCCCTCATATTCACAGACTCGGAATTTGGAGATTCAATCCATCAAGCCCAAGCATATACTTTCCCCCACTCCCTGCCCAAATACAGAGTTTCTCTATGTAGTTCTGGTTGCCCTGGAACTTGCTCGCTAGACAAGGCTGGCCTAGGACTTAGAGATGCACCTGCTTCTGCCCCACAAATGCTGGGATTAAAGGTGTGTACCACCTCTGTCCAGGTCACACACTTCCTCATGTATCTGTATTGTTCACAGATATTTTTTCTTGTCACAGTCCCTTAAACAACACAGTACAACAACTCTGCATACATGAATTAGACAGCATCAGTCACCCAGAAATAGTTTAAATTTATGTGTGCATGTATGTATAAAAAATGTGCAACTTGAGGTCAGGGACAGTGATTCCCCCAGATGTTCTTTCACTGTTGAGAATAGTTTTCACTATTCTGGAATTTTTGCTATTCCAAATAAATTTGCAAAGTTTTCTTTCTGAATCTATGAAGAATTGAGTTGGAATTTTGATGGGGATTGCATTGAATCTGTAGATTGCATTCAGCAAGATGGTCTTTTTTACTATATTAACACTGCCAATCCTTGAGTGTGGGATATCTTTCCATCTTCTGAGATCTTCGATTTCTTTCTTCAGAGACTTGAAGTTCTTGTCACACAGATCTTTCACTTGCTTGGTGTTACCCAAGATACAATTCACAGGCCATATGAAGCTCAAGAAGAAGGAAGACCAAAATGTGGATGCTTCGGCCCTTCTTAGAAGGGGGAACAAAATACTCATGGGAGGAAATACAGAGGCAAAGTGTGGAGCACAGACTGAAGGAAAGGCCACTCAGAGACTGGGGATCTATCTGATATACAGTCAGCAAACCCAAACACTATTGTGGATGCCAAGAAATGCATGCTCACAGGAGCCTGATATAGCTGTCTCCTGAGAGGCTCTGCCAGAGCCTGACAAATACAGAAGCAGATGCTCGCAGCCAACCATTGGACTGATCATGGGGTCTCCAGTGGAGGAGTTACAGAAAGGACTGAAGGAGCTGAAGGGGTTTGCAACCCAATAGGAAGAACAATAATATCAACCAGATGCCCCAGAGCTCCCAGGGACTAAACCACCAACCACAGAGTACACATGGAGGGACTCATGGCTCCAGCAGCATATGTAGCAGAGGATGGCCTTGTTGAGTATCAGTGTGAGGATAGGCCCTTGGTCCTGTGAAAGCTTGATGCCCCAGTGTAGAGGAATGCCAAGGCAGGGAGGTGGGAGTGGGTGGGGGTTTGGGGGAACACCCTTATAAGCAGGGGAGGGGGTATGGAATAGGGGGTTTTGGTGGGGGGACCGAGAAAGGTGATAGCATCTGAAATGTGAATAAAAAAATATCTGATAAAAAAAGAAAAAAAGAAAATGTACAAATACTACATCATTTTACATGGGGCATGGACAGATGTAGAATTTTACATGGACTCATGGATCTTGCTATTTATTAAGGTGCAACTTTATTATTATTAGGAGAAATTATATTCAATGTATCTTGTTAACAATTTGGCTTGAAAACTCTACTTTCATCAATTTTGCTAGCAATATTGGTTCAGAATAAAAATCAAGACAGATAATGGCTTTGTGATTATGGGTTTTCGGAGGGATATTTGGGTTTTCCAATGATACAATCCTTGATTCCTGTCTAAACATGTGCACTATGTTCTTCCTGTTACTCACCTACGTAGCCTGTGTTAGTTTTACATATCCAGTAAATTCTATTAGCAAATATCTCCTAGTTTCATGCCCATATTTAGCTTATCTTTTGTTTATACTTTTTCCCTTTCTTTTCAAATCCTTTGTTTCATTCTTTTACAGGTCAAGCTGATCATTCCTTTTACAACTTTCCTTCTCACTCAAGCTGGGGTCTCTGCCTTCCTGCTTCTCAGATTTTCCCAGAGGCAGTGCAACTCTACTCCGTAGAATTGTAGTGAAAGGGCCACTGTCATTTGTTGTAGAGAAAAAGAATCAGGATTTAAGAAGAAACTGTAACAAGTATCTGATTTTCAGTTGGAAATGTTAATTCATTCTTGAGATGCTTCAGATATAACCCCACATTCTGATTTTTATAAATAATTAACCCAAGATCTTGGCCCACTCAACTCTCTGTCGTTACTATGGTCATATCCATGGTCCACTGGGCCTTCAAAGGAAGAGGGCCCATTTACCTCAGCTAAGGGCAGCAGGCAGAACCCTGAAACCCAGAAGGGGAGGCAGAAGAAGGAAGGGAAGCTAAAGAAAATGCCGGACAACAAAAAAGAGTGAAGAAAGAAACCAAATTCAAGGGACGTAGCCAACAGGCCCCAGGTGGCCTTATTATATGAATAGACTGCAGATAACTACATCTTTGTACCACAGTGCTTCATAAATTCTGTCATCTTGTTATGCTTGTCAGGAAAGCACACTGACCTCACTTCCTCCATTAACAAGCTTGCCCTATTTTGAGGGGAGATTGTTTATGAACACAGGGCCCATTGGAACATAAACAGCTTGTCAGCCTTGTAATTCTGAGAGGAATGAACTACATGCCAAGCAGAACTTCATGCGAAGACAGCTGACCAATGAAGGCTAAGGCTGAGAGGCCCTGGCACAGTAACAAGTGAGCAGAGGTGGTCACAACTCCAAGGCTTTGACATGGTTCAAAGCCAAGTGAAGCTGCTCGCTGAGAAAGGTGGCAGAGGATGCTTGCTTTGCACACAGTGGTCAGGGTTCATTTTATTTTCCTGGATGCTTCCTTCCATAGGAAGATAGAAGCCACTTGATCATATGATTAAGTTTGCAAATATTCTACAAAACCAGCTAATTTGTGTAGTGTATAGCCCACCTTGAGGTATGTATGTATGTATGTATGTATGTATGTATGTATATATGTATGTATGTATGTATGTATGCATGTATGTATGTATTTATGAGGGCTACCACAAAACTCCATGCATCCCTAGTACTCGGACCTGACTCTCTTGGTTTAGACTAGATGAAGAAAATAGCTTTATACCTCCAGTGTTCTGATATAGATCGAATGGTCAGAAATTGCCTTCTGTGTCTGACACCGAGTTTTTGCTGTGGACTCCAGTATAGCCATGAAAGATAATCTTGACTCTATAAAGCCAAGAAAAACTCCCCACGGTCAACTTACGCACAAGGCGAGCTCCATAAAGTTGCACTTGCTGACTAGCTCCTGTTTTAGTGTCTCAGACAAACCGCATCAAATTACATGTAGAAACAAAGCATCCGGAATGCCAAGGAGACCTTATCTCTTATTCCTAAGATGTTTCCTCCTGCTCCCCAGCCGGCTGCTTTCCACTCCAGTAGATTTACACTTTCTCAGTGGACACAAAGGTGGGCCAAGCACAAGCTCTTTAGTGCATCCCTTGAACAGATAATGAAAACGGCTCATGGCCCGCACTCCCTTTCTTGTAATGATGGCTTGGAAACCTTTTCACAGTGTATGCTGTAATCAGAGCTCGTGAACAGGCAACAGATTCATCAAAATTCATTGGATGCATTTTGGGGTATGTGGAGGTGGGAGGCAGGTGGGAAGGTGGGCTCAGTGCTCACCTTTGCTTTTCTGGGTTTCATTGAGCCCAGCACTGGTAGAAGGTGTGTGGAGGGTCATCAGTTATTTCCAGTTGCTATTTTGGTCGGCCACATAAAAAATATCCCTGACAATCTTGAATTGCATGTATAAACCATTTTATGACTGTTGGTCCTCTTGCTGCTCTGTCCTCTCTCAGCGTTTTTCTCCTCCTGAGTACCCCATATTTCCTCCCCTCTGCTATATCCAACATAAACATTTATCTTCTTGGACCACGTATTCAAAAAAAAAAAAAGGTAAAGGGAATAGTAAAAATACAGAGTCAAATGTGAGTGGCAGCCCCATAATTCTTTATGAAGTAGCAGGTAAGATTGATTGTCAAGGGTCAAAAGGCTAGGTCAAACTCCACTCATTCGTCAGCTGAATGTCATTTTTGTTTTCCCTGTCACCAGATAGCTTTAAAAAAAATTGCAACTCCTTCCTCATTATCTGGGACTTGGCTCCTTTTCTGCCATCCAGTATTAATGAAACCGTGCTTCAAGCCTGGCCCTCGTCTTCTGAGGTTCTCCTTCATGTACTGCCTTTCTTTCCTGAGCACCACAGAGAAAGCGCCATTTCAAAGGCCATTTTCTCCTGCAGCCACACTGGAAAATTGCCACTACAGTGAGGATGATTTGAAAACGCACGCAAGGTATAAACGTTTTGGATGAGCAAAAATGCAATTAAGTCACAGCAGGTGTAAAGCTCGCTTGCCAGTGTAATTGGATAGTGGCAATATCTTTGCATCTCATAAAGGAAAAACAGAATGAGGTATATAATCATATCTGGAAGCCATTGAAAATAGTGTGTCATAAAGAAAAAAAAATCCACTCTGTAATTACAGTGGATCACAACAACATAAAGCAAAACCTAAAACAAAGTATTGGTCTTGTTGGATATCAACATGACACTCATGGAAGGTCAAATAAAGGTCAACACTATCAAATAACTTCACCTCTAAAAGCATCACTTAATTAGCTCATATTTCATTATATTAACCTTGGTTTTGTGTTTAATTTATCAGTCATTTGTTTGTTTGGGATAGGGGATAGGGTCTTTCTATGTAGCCCTGGATGTCCTGGATCTCACTATGTAGACTTGGTTGGTTTTGAACTCACAGAGATCTGATTGTTTTTGCCTCCTGAATACTGGAATCAAAGTCAAGTACTACTAGGCCTGGCTTAGGTTTCAGTATTTTACAGTAAAAGAGAATAATAACTATGTGCTAATTAGTTTCTGACTTTTCGAACATAGATCTGCCAAGTGCTCTAAATTATAAACACACAGGGGCAACATATAAAATATAGATTTATATCTATAGCTAGCGAGCACCAAGATTTTTTTAAAAAAAGAATGATTAGTTTCTTGTTTTATAGCCCTGTGCAGTTTTCTTCTCTATCCTATTTCTCTAAATATTGTTAGAACAGAGAAATGACTCAAAGCAGATTCATAAGTCTATATTATTTGTGGCATTATTTGGATGAATCATGTAATCCTCCTATGTATTTCGGGTTTTCATTAGACCATCTCTTCTTCTTAGTTGGCAACTATATGATGTGCTGAAGTCTGTAAGGGCCAGTGAACACAAACTACAGTCATTAAATGAGAGAGTATATCCGAGATTGCAGAGAGTCCAAGCTGCGTAGAACACCAATGGCTTATACTCTAAGATCAAGAATTGACAAATGGAACCTCATAAAATTGCAAAGCTTATGTAAGGCAAAGGACACTATCAATAAGGACAAAATGGCCACTAACAGATTGGGAAAAGATCTTTACCAACCCTATATCTGATAGAGGGATAATATCCAATATATACAAAGAACTCAAGAAGTTAGACTCCAGATAACCAAAAAACCCTATTAAAAAATGGGGAACAGAGCTAAACAAACAATCCTCAACTGAGGAAACTCAAATGACTGAGAAGCACCTAAAGAAATGTTCAGCATCCTTAGTCATCAGGGAAATGCAAATCAAAACGACCCTAAGATTCTACCTCACACAAGTCAGAATGGCTAAGATAAAAAACTCAGCTGCCAGTGGATACTGGTGAAGATGTGGAGAAAGAGGAACACTCCTTCAAAGCTGATGGGATTGCAAGCTGGTACAACCACTCTGGAAATTGGTCTGCCAGTTCCTGAGAAAATTGGACATACTTGAGGACCCAGCTATACCACTCCTGGGCATATACCCAGAAGATGCTCCAACACGTAATAAGGACACATGCTCTACTATGTTCATAACAGCCATATTTATAATAGCCAGAAGCTGGAAAGAACCCAGATGTCCTTCAACAGAGAAATGGATACAGAAAATGTGGTACATTTACACAATGGAATACTACTCAGCTATTAAAAACAATGACTTCATGAAATTTGCAGGCAAATGGATGGATCTAGAAAATATCATCCTGAGTGAGGTAACTCAGGTACAAAAGAACACACAGGGTATGTACTCACTGATAAGTGGATATTAGGCAAAGATCATAGAATACCCATGATACAACTCAAGGACTACATGGAGCTCAAGAGGAAGGAAGTCCAAAGAGTGCATGCTTCATCCCTACTTAGAACGGGGAACAAAATAATGAAGGGTAGTAGAGGGTGGGAGTGACTTGGGAGGATGAGGGGGAGTGGGGAAGAGGGGAAGAATCAAGTATTGGGGGGATGGAGGAGTTGTACAGAGGATCACGAGGTTGAACTTAGGTGTGTATCGATCCCAAGAGGATGACATTAGTTGAAATACCCCACAAAAGGGAGGGGGAACTTGTCAAGAATATATCCAGATTAGGTTAGGCATAGTCACCTGATTGAGGGATGGAGCCACCCCCCCATCTCCAAAATTTAAACCCAGAACTGCTCATGTCTAAAGGAAATACAGGACCAAAGAGTGATGCAGAGACTGAAGGAAAGGCCATCCAGAGACTGCCCCATCTTGGGATCTATCCCACAGGCAGACACCAAACCCAGACACTATTGTGGATGTCAAGAAGTGCTTGCTGACAGGAGCCTGATACAGCTGCCTCCTGAGAGATTCTGTCAGAGCCTGACCAATACAGAGGTGGATGTGCACAATCAAACATTGGACTGTGAGTGGGCACCTCAAAGGGGGAAGTTAGCACAAGGACTGTAGGAACTGAAGGGGTTTGCAACCTCATAGGAAGAATAACAATATCAACCAATCAGACCTCCCCAAAGCCCTCAGGGCCTAAACCAACAACCAAAGATTACACAGAGGGTACCCATGGCACCAGCTAAATATGTAGCAGAGGATTGCCTTATCTGCATCACTGGGAGGGAAGCCCCTTGGTCCTGTGGAGGCTTAATGACCCAGGATAGGGGAACGCTAGGTCACTGAGGTAGAAGTGGGTGGGCGGGTGCGGGAGCTCCCTCATAGAGGCAGGGGAGGGAGGAGGAGGCTTGTGGGGATTGTGGAGGGGAGACTGGGAAGGGGGATAACATTTGAAATATAAATAAATAAAATATCCAATAAAAAATGAAAAAACTTATAAATTTCTTCTATGCAAGAAATAATCATGATATAAGAAGCAAAATCCTTTCATAAAATTAGAGACTTATTTCAACTTACTAAGAATTGATAATTAGGTTTCAGTGTAAAATGACTTGATTTTGTAACACAGTTTGTCTTTAAAAAAAAAAAAAACAAAACATAATTCAGCCCAGGATAGTGGTGCATATTTTTAATCCCAGCAGATGAGAGGCAGAGGCAGGTGGAACTTTGTGACTTTGAGGCCAGTATTTTCAACATAGCAAGTTCCAGGTTAGTCAGGGCTACACAGAGAAACATTATCTCAACAAAACAAAACAAAATAGCACACATTCAAATATTCCCCAGGTTCACCTTGAGGACTTTGAGTAACGGAGACAAGATATAACCATACTGAGACTGTGGCTTACAAGAGTCAGAAGTCCAGAGGATAATTTTCCACAGAGACTGGCTTCGTGTTCAAGTTTACCCCAGAAGCCTGAAGCTTTTAACTTTGTCAGGGAGCTACTCCAGGTAAGAAGAGTTGTATTCTGAGGGTGGAAGAGTCATCCTGGGGACAAGCATTGTGAAGAGCAATGTAGGTAGCTCTCCAGTGAGAAGATGGACATGTGTGAACAAAGAAGTTGACTAAACGAACATGAAGGGGTTTTGAAGTGCTGAAAACCTGTGTAAGGCAAATTAAAGCTGTGTTGAACTTTTTGAAGAATCATACTAAGAATACTTTACTGACCATGAATGCCCAGCTGTGGATGAATTATTTACATCAGTCTTTCCAAGACTCAGGGAACATCTTGAAAGAGGGATTGGAACGAATATAAGAGTGGACAAGTGTCAAAGAGAGTTGTGAAATGCTGACTTCCAGACATGGCATGACTGTTGCACACATCAACGCATAGAAGCTGTGGTTCCCTGCACATGATCAAGTCAGTCAAAAGTCCAGCATGGACAGAGAAGGAGGCTCAAGGACCCACCCCTAACGGAGGAGTTGTTGACATTTGATAGCTGCTGAGGAGCAGAGTTACTCTCCTTTTGGGGCATGGATGCTAGTTATGTCTCAGAGGTTGGCCACACACTCAAGCACATATGGGTGATATGAGTAGACTTAAAATTATTAACAACTACAAGGAAGAGGACATGAAGTTAAGAGATATGGTGGGGGACACTAGGGAGGGTTGGGAGGAGGTAGCAATAGATGGATGTGATCAAAATTTCATTGTATAAATGTGTAAAGCTTTCAAAGGATAAATAAATAATTAGAAATATTTTAAAAGCTATGTTTTTCAAGTTGTATTTTTTCTAACTTCCAATTTGTTTTATTTCATAATCTCTGATAAGAAGCAATGGCTTTACATACTGTTGCTCTGAGTTTTATGCCTAGTCTTTGTAAGCATCACTGGGACATCCTGGAGATGGGCCCTGAGCCCACGTTCAATACTGTATAGTGACCAGCACCACTGCTCACACCCCTGTTAGCAAATGGAAAAGGAAAAGGAAGTGTCCAGATAGATGACTAACAAGCCTCATGGGGATTGTTTCAACCATAGGTAGCAATGGAAGAAACCATCTATTGTTGAGGATAATATTTAAAATGGCATGGCCCAATCTGGCTTATTCTTATGGGGCTGTCATGTTTCCTACTAGACAAGGCCTGAGACCAAGAGTGACAGTGTGCTCTCGCTGATGCTTGGCTCAGACTGGCCAGATGCAGCGGCCCTGGTACCCACAAAACTCCATTGTGGTGGCTAGATCAGCCAATCCACCATGCTATCTCTGTAAACCTTGGCCGAACCCTAGACAATACTCACCATCCATGTGGTATCTGGTAGAAATGAGACTCTAAAGCTTAATTATTATCCAATGGCTTTATATAATTAGAAATGCTCAATTAACAAGATGCCCACACAATTTGAGTTGTTATCCCATACCTAACCTTAGATAAAATTTGTTACCAAGACTGTTCTTGACGAATGCATGGTACTCCATGGCTCCTACATCTCTCCTTCTGTCTCTTAGCTCCTCCTCTTCCTTCTCCTCTTCCTATCCTCTCCTCCCACATTAGCTCCTCCCAAATTATCTAGTTTTATTGTAAAACATAGTGGGTGGGGGGGCAGGGGGAGATATCCTGCTACAAACTATCACTCTAGGTAACCTGAAGTCCATTCTGTGACGCAAAGGTTATTTGTTCCAATGGACCCTGGAAACCAAGTTTGAACTGTAAATTCAGATTCCCAACAAGAGCTGTCAATTACTGACTGTGTACATTCTCATTTAAGAAGATGTCTTTAATCACCAGTATGGAAAGTAGACTAGAAGAGTTGCTGTACCCTTGATGCAGGCTGAAAAATCATCTGCTCACTATTTTGGCACCAAGTCAACTTGTCAGTTTATAATCAGCGGAAATATTTTTCTTGCGGCATGTGTACTGGCATGAATCCAAGTTTTCCAGACTGTATAGATGTATAATCCTGTTTTGTCATATTTTGTTTTATCTACAAGTAGAACTTATTTTCTGAAAATTATTAACTGTAGTCTTTCACAGATATATTAATCAATGACTCATCTCGTGACAATTGGCAACTTCTGAACCCGAAGCCTTCCTGTCTCCAGCCTCCAAAACTTCCATTCTAGTATGGCTGACAATTATTTACGAACATCAAGATGATCACTACAGCCTGCAGATCCTTTCCTTCCACAGTGGCTGCTCTCCTCTTGGCCAGCTCTCTGATAGGTATCGTTGGAAGTTCTGCTTTGCCACAGATCTTACTACACCTGAAATCCGAACACTGGCCACAGTTGTACATGTGCTCTCCACTCCCCTGGGAAATAGCAATGCTGCTGGCTTCAAATAAGTGAAGATTATCTAAGGATAATTTTAACTATGATATCTGGAACAGTATTTGGAAGCATGAAGAAGTCTGGATTTGGGCTTTAAAAGGATAAAGAGGAAAAGTGCTGTCCTGGGAGTCACTGGCCACCTTGTACAGGGCTGTGCAGGTAAAGACTGAGTAAGCAGAAGGAGAAAAATCAGATAGAGGCTTGCACAAAATGGCCTCCTAGACTACTAGCATAACGTGGGCTTCTTGACTACTTGTGGAAGAAAAATGATTTCTTCTGGTCATGGGCATCACAAGACCGTCACCATCATGGGACAGAGCTTCTGTGGTTCCCTAGAGAGTGACTGGCAATGAGAATAAGCCAAACAATAGAGTGGTGGCTACATATATGTAAGGGAGCTATTAACACTCAGAGAGGCCTGGATTTTGAACTCTCACCTGAGAGTCTAGCCATTACTTCCTCCTGTCTCCCACCTGAGCATGGTCTTGTGGGGAAGTGCTAACACACACAGGAAGTAAATGGCTAACTGAAAGTATGTTTCAACAATGCAGCTTCAGTGAATTGTTATGCATGCTGGTGTGGTACTTGTCCTTGATGAGTTGCTTTTGGGTCACACATGCTCCTGTAAGCAAGCCCAATAATCTCACTTATTCATGAAGCTGGACTCAGAATTGTTTCTTTCACCACTAGTTGGTACTTTATGTGGCATGAAGAGACTTTTTCATTCTCCTTAAGAAAAGCAAAACACCAACACTGACAGAACATCTTCTTGTACCAACAACCATAGCTCGAAGCATCTGATGTTGACAGCATGAACAGATATACTGATTCAGTTCTGTTTTCATCATATTGGTAATTAGAGAATGGGCTGATAGCTTGTTGATTTGCTAACCGCAGTCACTGCAGGAAGTGTAGAGTGTAGAGTTTATGACCTCTGCCTCAATTATGGGATTGTTCACCACTGAAAGATGTGGCTATGTATCTGCTACAGTGTGTGTATATGGTTTGAATGTGTCCTTTAAGAGTTCACATGCAAGTCTTGGCCACCACACTAGCATTCTAGGTGCTGGGATTCTGAGCATGTGCGGATATGTATCATGGTTTTTAAGTCAGTAAATATTGAAGAAGGTGCAAATCAATGTTTGCCTGCTATTCATGAATCACTATGTTCCATGTTTAATATTATTATCATCATTATTATTTTATTTTTATTATGGTGAGGACTTCAAAGGTCAGAAGGATGAAATGATTTGCCTGATATGGTAGAGTTAGAGGCAGACTTGAGCTTTGAACTCAAGTCTGTCTATCTGAATACTAAGGTGAGGACCATGACTTTATATCTTATTGCCTCTGAGTATAAATAGTTTACTGAATTGTTAACACTCTATTTCTCTCTCTCTCTTTCAATTTAAAGCAGTGATTGCAGCTGAAAGATTAAATAATTAAAACAATTTTTAAAAAGAGATATTTCGAAGCTAATTTAGATCTTTAATCACTGTTGAAAATGTGCCTGATTTTTCTCTTATTTAGACAAATTGTGGAAGCTGCTCTGAGTAAGTGCTGTTCCTTCTACTCTTTGCAGGACATTGACTCCAGATTTTCTATTTGGCCTCCCTGATAACAGGTTTATGCAGGTTCAACTAACACTGGTGAGGGAGAGCTCTAATGATCCCCTGCTATATATGGAAGCCTAAATTCTTCATGTCTCAGATCGTGTGCCCACAGTTCACCTGAGACTTTTGAGAAAAAATGATTCCAAACAAGTAGATCTAAGCTTTGTTATTCTCCACCTCCAATCTGCTCCAAGATGATCCTGGAGCAGCAGGGCTCCTGTGAACCAAAGTATAACAATAGACAGACAGATACAATTCAAAAACTCAGATGATGGGTTCAAGATCCTTCTGTCTCTGTCTCTGTCTCTGTCTCTCTCTCTCTCACACACACACACACACACACATACACACACACTCACAAAAGCACACACACATGTGCAGATGTGTATATGTGAGTGTGTGTTCTGGAATCTTGAGTGTGAAGGCAAGACTTAGGGAAAGAGCCCAAGAGACAAAATAGCCCACAGCCAGTCACACTTACATAGTGCTTTAAATATATTACAATTGATTTCAAAATGGCAGTGATATTGGTAAACTATGACTTCCCCTATCTTTAAGATGCAGAATGTAAGCCACAGGGAAGGGACACAGTCAGTGGAAACTACAAATTTGACACTCAGCTGTAGAGAGAAAGCACCGGGTCAGCCCTGGGAAAGGAGCTAGGAGGCTGCTGATGCCTCAAGACACACTACAGGCTCAGCCTCTAGGCAAACCAGGTGATTTAGCCTTTATCTAGAACTTATCTTCCTTATCTTTTTTTTGACTATTTGAAGAGCCATTTTACAAAGAAAAATGTATATTTATTTTGTGTTTATATTTTCTGACTTTTATAAGCATTGTCTGTTGGATGGACTATCTTAAGAAATGCTTTTTAGGAAAACAGTGATGAGGTGAGCACAAGAATGCATTATCTCATCCCACTTGGAGAGTCACAGCATCCAGTAGACTCCTAAAGGCTTAGAGAAGTCTCCAGGCTAGCAGGTTGACTTATGTATAGGGTAAGAATTCCATTCTACTTGATAATCAATTCCCCGTCTCCCTTTAAAAGTTGTCTCTCAACATTCATAAAACTAGCACTCTCAGGGCACTTGTTTTTTTTGGAAAATGCTGATGTCAGCAGATGAATTACAACCATTGAGTGAAAATTTCAGATAAGCAGGTTTCAAAGTATTTTAATTCTGTGACCTGTTCAAAATGATAACCTCCCTGTCGCCAGAAGTGTTCAAGGAGAAGGCAAGATGAACATATCTATTTAGAAGTCTGTGTCATTTTACTGGATTTGTAGCAGGTGTATAAAACATTTGCATTTTGCATGGCCCTGTTAATTTTCCCCTTTAATTTAACAGTATATTAATGTATGCCATTGAATCAAAACAGTGGCATTAATAGGTGGTGCTTCACGACTGCAGTTGGTCTCACAAGACCTGCCCAGGATCAAGTCAGTCAACAGTAAAGCAATGGAGGGGATAAAGCTTCACAAGACCCCCTTACTGAGGAACTATTGACAATTGATGGCTTATTAGGGAGGGAGAGACATCTTTCCTTATGGATATAGTCTCTGGTAGGTCATCAATACACCTGTGAATGGCCCCATACCCAGGAATATATGAGCAACATAAAATATACTCAGTGGCTTATTTAAAACAAAACACAAAGTTGGGGACATATGGGTAGATCTGAGAGGAGTTACAGGGAAGAGTGGGAGTGTGTTCAAAATACATTGCATGAAATTCTCAGAGAATTAATGAAAATTTTTTAAAGAAGTGATATTATTTAAAATGCTGTCAGTGATACTGTAAAATTACTGTTGAGATAGGATGGGGTGCTTTCTCTTTATAAACCATGTGTGTCACATGGTTTATATATTTATATGTGCTATCCTGATACAAAAATACTTTTGTGACCTTTGGCCTGGGCGTTATGCTTCTAGAGTATTCAGAATACCTGTGCATTCTACACTCCCCGATTTCAGTTTCCTCCCCGCCCCATCTCCTCACATGCAATAACTCTCTGAGGCTTACAACCCCTCACCAAACAAAAAATCAAACAGCCAACAGGAGAGATGACTTCAAGCATAAGTGCTGGTGGACAGAGAAGTTTCTGCTGTCCCTCCCTTCGCTCATTCCCTAATTTACTTCACCAGCCAACACTGATGTAGAATCAGCATGTTCCCTGGGCATCAAACAGAAATTTAAATTTTCTCCTTTCTGGTCTCAGTCCTAAGGAAATTTGCGTTCCTGAAAGTGGTTTCATGTCTGACTATGTGGAGAAGGGACTGGGGAAGAGAAGGATGCTGAGAAGACAGCATGAAGGAGTAAACATGGAGATACTGGAATGTGATACAGAACTTCTGCATCGCATACATACGTTGGGCAAGATCATCTCTATCACAGTATTTCATATAGTTTCAGGTTTTCTCCCTTTATGGCTGTTTTTATTTCTTTCAATGTTTATCTCACATCATTAAAAAACAAACAAAAATGAGGTCCTAGCTCCTTCATAGGAGACATTCTACTTTTGAAACATGTTAAGATCCAAATGTGGAAACACTAAGTAGCAATTGAGTTCTATACAGATAGCAGTTCTCAAAATAAATTGGGACCACTGCCTGTATTCCTAAGTAGGAATACCTGTTCATTGTGACTAGTTATATAAACAAACCACACATATGAAGGCCCATGTGGTTAGGGGATCAATTGGTAGTAAAAGTATCGCTGCACTGAGGCCCAGTTAAGATGGATATATCTAGTGGCTATGGCTCCTTCGTTTCTGGAAGTTGTGTTGAAAAATGTGCTGTCCCTTTGTTAATCTCTGCATCATACAGATGACTAAAAGTTCCCAATAGGAAGTATCTATAGTGAGGAGATAGAAGAAAGCATTTATAATCCTTACAGGAACAAAAATCCAACAAATTCCTACTAACGACATACACACACTCACACATACACACACAAACTATGGTGATTTGGATCCAAAGATCTATGTGTGACAAGCTGGTGTTCTCTCTCTCTCTCTCTCTCTCTCTCTCTCTCTCTCTCTCTCTCTCTCTCTCTCTCTCTCTCTCTTCTTTTCTCCTCAAGCCAGATAAGCCACTATTAGCAGCCTCTGTTTCCTTCTCAGTGAGATGGTTGTTACCCATCAGTGAGGACTGAGTACAATGAGCTTGGGAGCTTTGTGGAGATCTTCATAGCTGAAAATGGCAGAGAAGTGAAGCTTATGGACTTCTAGTGGATGCAGAAGCTTAGCCTTTGTGACACAATGACTGTCTAATCCCAGCCCCTGCTGGTCCTGGGGCCACATATTCAGAGCAGGGGGAGACAGTTTCTAAAACTGCTAAAACCATATCTTTATCATTTTGTTTGAATTTGACTTAGGAAAAATAAAAGCCATTCCTTATTCCTTAAATGGCAGGGAGAAACCCAAACCTGTTATGATATTAATGTCAAATATATTAAAATCCAAACCGAGGTATTTGAAAGCCAGAACTCAGAAAAGAGCTATGTGTGTTTCTCCAAAGGATATGGTATCTCACTTCCATTCTTAAGGCAATATCACTATTTTTAAAGAACAAAGATCAAATTAAATGTTCAGCGCTACTTCATGCTGTTGCCAAGTATGAGAGTATATTTACGAACAATTCATAATTTGAGCCGTTTTCCAGACAGCTGGTCATACGTACGTTAAGGCAATCATAATAACCTGTCAGGAGAAATTTCCTACAGTATATTCATTGGAAAAAACACAGGCGAGCCTGGCAGCCTTTGCAAACCCCACCAGATTCCTTTATCTTTTGTGCAGCTGCTACTGTGCCTGTAAAACCTACAGAAAGCCTGGAGATCACAGGCATTTATTGTGTCCCTTCCTTGTAAATTTACTTCCTACTGTGAAGACTTTGGGCTACAGCTCTGTATTTATACCTATGGCTACACTGGCCCAGCCTAGGCTGCATTCAATGAAATCAACCAGATCTGTAGCATATGTACCAAAGCATCTCATGTGTACTGTGGGAATATTTATCTCACTGTGAAGTCTGCCTAGCAAAGAAATCTCTTGCTTTTTGAAATTGTAGACTCTTAATAATCTAGTGAAGGCTTGCTTGGTGGTTCAGGGTAGAGACTCGGGCTAGGAGGCAGGAGGATGGTGTCTCCAGCGCTGTTTTCACATTTATTAGGTGTGTGCATAGGCAAGTCACTTCTGTGGTCTCAACTTCTGTGTCTTCTTTTGAAATAATAGTGCACGTGTCACATTTGAAGAGTCCTTTTGTACTGAGTTTTTAAGAGTTTGGAAGGCACGTGAATTTCACGACTTTGGGATGAGCTATGCAGATGCAATATTGCTTTTCTGTGGTCAGCTGACAAAATCTGTTGGTCTTGGGAATGAGTTTCCGCCATGATTTTCTCAATACCTCAAAAAATGGAAACAACAGTGTCTACTAATACATGACTGGATAACAAAATGAAGTGTATAATAGCATAATGTTAAGTAATAGCCTAAGTAAGGACATGCGTCTGATAATATAACATGGATAGAAATTGAAGACACTAGGCTAATAAAGGAATAAAGTTACTGAAGGACTCATTCTGTATAATTCCTCTTATATCAATTGCCCAGAGTAGTCAGCCATAGAGTCAGAGCATAGAATGGTGGTTGCCAGATGCTGGGTACTGGAAGAATAGGGAATTCTTGCTTAGTGAGTCGAGTTCAATTTGGGATGATGGAAAAAGTTCTGCAGAGAGTAGAAATGACTGTTCCTTACTAATGCGAATGCACTTAACTCCTGAAATGTGTACTCAAATGTGGTTAAAATGGTAGCAATTATGCATATGTTACCATGATAAATAAAAGCTCTATAAATAAAAAGTAATGATTTTTAAGTAGATTTGCATTCATATGACTTGTCTTCTCTGCTTATTTCTCCATATTTTCTGTTAGCAAATAAACAAATTCTAAAAGATACATTTATCTTGCAAAGCATCACTTAGTTCCCTCTGAGGAAATTTTGGGATTCTGGAAATATCATGAATGTTTGGAAATTCACTAGTGCCTGCCAACTCATAAGACTCTCCATATCATAGGATCTTAAAGAAATGGTTTTGGGTGACCAGTGTGTAGTTCGATACAGTCACTCAACCCTTTCTTGTGGCTTCAGTTAAAAGAATCTGGTGATATTCTAAAGCATTCCAATGTTAACTTGTTCTCTATGGGTTGCATTATTGTATCTACTGCCTTAGTTGTGCTAATTTTGTCTCTCCATGATTCTAGCTAATCATCTATTGTGAGCGTTCAGTGAAGGAACCACACATCTCAATCTGTTACTTCCTTAGCAAATATAACATACAAAGAATCAGAAATAGTCATAATTACAAGCATTACCAACACACAGCTGCAGGTGTTTCATCAGCACTTTTCATACATAGCTGAAAAGGAAAGATGTTCTGTAAGAATCCCTGTGCTTGGGTTTGTATTCCATCTAGTGAGACTGTTCAGATCACTTTCACTTTATCCGGGCACTAGCATACACTGATTAAGAGCCCTGCATTTTAACTTGACTACCCAAGTAAGATACACTTTTGAAAGTAAGGGTTTATTTTGATTGTTCCTGATTCTGGGGTTCCTCTGAGCCCCAGTATTAGATGTAAACACTCATGGAAGAGGTTGGAAAAGGGAATTTCCCCACTGTGTTAACACACACACACACACACACACACACACACACACACACATACATTCATCAATGTGGACCCTCAGTCGTACCTGAGGATTGAGTTGACAAACCGTTGGCACACACTGTGGGACTAAGTGCTCAGTGTAGAGTAAACTTCACATTTTTTATTTGTTGAGTTAAGTTCTCTCAAGAAGATGTAGTGAAGCATTGACTTCAAAATCTGAGCGCTCTGATACAATGCATACCAGTGTCTTGATAAAGGGAATATTTGGACACACTGAGGAAAGATGGCTACACGAACATGGAGGGTTAGAATGACACATCTACAAGTTAAGGAATGCTGAGGATTGCTGGCAAAGTATTTTTAAAAAGCAAGCAAATACAAGGACATTCTGTGGGATTATGGTCCTGTCTATACCTTCATTTATTACATCAAGCCTCCACGATACAATGAATTCAGATGTTTTAGGCCACCCAGTTCCCAGTTTGTGGTACTTGTTTTCTGAAAACCCCCAGGGAATGAAATTATTAAGTTTTATTTTTATACTTGTTTGAAGTGGGGAAACATGGTTATTTTTTTCTTGTTTTATAGTATGAAAAGTAAGACTCACAAAAGCAGTGACTGAAGCAAAGGACATGGAAATGTCATGCAACCTTCAGGCTGGGTTCCCTTAAAATGTTTGGGAATGCTGGGTCTTGGCATCTGCTTTAGTCTCAGAATGTGTGTAAATGCTTGCTGTATGAAGAAAGAAGAGTATTGCAGAGTGACATGAAGGCAGAGGACTCTGCAGGTGAGAAACTAGATGACTGGAGAAGGGAGACATGGCAGGGAGAGGAGCACAGGGTTGTCAGAACAGTGGTTGGAGTTAACCTGGGTATGCATACCATGCCAGGCAGTTTCGAGACACTTTTACCAATGGGGGCAGCTTGGAGGCTGAACATCCTTAATCCTAGTTATGCCACACATGTGGATTTATTACTTAGGACGCAGAGGCAAGAGATCTTAAGTTTGAGGACAGTCTGGGCTATATAATGAGGTCCCATCTTAACTAATAAAAGCTAAAAGACTAAGAGTCAGATAAAGGAGCAAGAGGGAACTATTTCAGAGGTAAAGTATCTAGAATGTGGTCATTCCCAAGGTTGAAAGTGGCTGGTGATGAGAGAGGAGAAGGATGGAGTCTCAGCTCTCTAGTCCATGGGACCTGTGGGTAGTAATGTCTTGACTGGAAAGGTAAGTATTCACAATGCACACAAAAAAAACTTCTGAACAGGAATATATGTATATATAGCAACAGGTATATTTTAGCACTGGGGATCTCCTAAATACTAGCATGACATAAAAGCATAGACATAGAACCACTAGATGAATAGGTTTCTTAGTAATAAAAGAACAACCACCAATTCTGAAGAAAAGTCCTCTTACGGTTTGGATGTTTTGCCCATGTTGGAAACTTAATCCTTGACTCACCAGTCTTGGGAAGTGGGGAATAATGGTGGGTATTTTGGTCATGAGGGGCTGCTGCTATGAACAGATTAAAGTTGATTTTAGAGACAGGGAACTCAACTCTCTCTCTCTCTCTCTCTCTCTCTCTCTCTCTCTCTCTCTCTTTCTCTCTCCCTCCCTCCCTCCCTTCCTCCATCCCTCCCTCCTTCCCTCCCTCCTACCTTCTGCCATACATGATGCAGCAAGAAGGCTCAGCAGAGTCTGACTCATGATCTCAAAAACTATCAGGAAGACATTTGTCACATCAAACGGACAAAGACAGGGTGTAGGGGAATAATGCAATAGCTGGGACAAGTATACGTGCAACCATGCATGTTCATGTATTCTTGTATCTTTATGGCCTGACTGCAGTCTATGAGAATCCACTGAGCATCCTTCACTCACTGTACCCTCCTGTGTACAGTAGCATTAGAGTGTGGGCTCTCCATGAATCAAGTAGTGGAGAAAGAGTATACTCTAATCTGGACCAGGTAGTTTGTCTTACCACTGTGGAGATAAGCAAAACCAGGTAAGCAAATTTCCCTCACCCCAGACCAGGCACCAAGTGACTACTGTTAGGGCTGATGTCATTGCTCTGTGCCTCCAAGACCTGTATCTTCCAGATCAGCGTATTTATACTTTCTTGTCATACTCTAGTGGTGGCATGTCCTTTGGTTCTTAGCTTGCTAGCTAGGTGTTGAAAGAGAATTCTATATATGGCTAGTTCAAATTAAATGCAGGCAGATATGATAGAGGGAAGACAAGAGGATAAAAAGGAGTTTCAAGTCCTTAAAAATTTCACAATCACTGCCTTACCCCTAGGAGGTAGACTCCAGTTCTCCATCACTCCTACCACTAGGACAGGTTACAGTTAGTGACTTGCAGAAGATATGATAGAGAGAAGTTTGAAATTGAAATGAGGAGGTCACCAAATCCTTGGATATAGCTATTTAAGTCACATTTGTTAGTGGTTAACATACAAAGTTATCATTCCTATACCTCTTATAGTTTTTGTTCCAATAATATTTTAAGTATACAAACTTTTACTTTTTATTGCTTTAGCACTATAATTTTATTGCCAATGAAGACTTCTTGATTTTGTAACAAAATCATTTCATTGAGACAGTAGTTAACAATTTCTTAGGAACTAGCTTCTATTTACCTCTATGATGATATTTTTTTTCCTTAAATCAGTTTTCCGTAGATACTCCCTTATCTGAGGATCTACTGTAGGTTTCCATTCTCTAGGTAGTTGTCTAGTCTCCAAGTTCTGGACTAATTTCTTAATCCTTCCATGTTGTTTATGACCATAAAGTTCAGGGAAACAGTGGTCATGAATCCTGTAGAATGTCCTCAGTCTAAGTTTACCTCGTCTTTTTGTCTTGATTCAATAAAGTTAAGGGAAGGGAAACTGTAGACAATAAAGCACCTTCACCACACCACAGCAGGAACTACAAGCTCACTGCTCATGGTATTAACCTTCCTGGCTTGATTACTGTCCAGCATTTTCTTTTCCCATACTCTGTCCTTTGGGAACAAGTCACTAGCTGTAACCTATCCCAGAGGTAGGAGTGATGGAGAACTGGAGTCCACCTCCTAGGGGTAAAGCAGTGATTATGGAACTTTTAAGGACTTGGAACGCCTTTCTATCCTCTTGTCTCTGACTGTCTCACATTGACACTGAAAGTTGTTGCTTAATATCCTGAAAAATATCATATTCCCATACATCCTACCACTGTTTCCTTATGTTTGCATTTACCAAGATAATTATAGCCTGTTTAAGGTCATATCAGTATCAGAGAATTCTAGAAGATCAGAAACTCTGACTTGTATTTGCAGTTTCACTAGAGCTGTCTTACTTTTTGCTCTACAAATACAAGCCTGGTGGTAAGTCTCCTACTTTTTATAGAGGGATGAATTTGTGGAAAGAGAGACACTATTGCTGAGTAACCACCTTGGCTTTAGGATTGTCTTTTCTTCATAAGAATAGTCCTTCTAAAAAGCATGTAATTATAGATGCCATAGCTCAGCACAATAAATCCACTTACTCTTTTGATATGAATTTAACAAATGTTTGAGAAACTTTATCTTGAGACTTCAGTTACAAAGACATCTATCTACTGCCATATGTAGGACCCCCTTTAGTTGCTTAGCATGTTTTTATTTCCAGAGAGTTCTAAACTCAGTGGAAAGTGCCTCTTTACTTCCAAAGTAGAGAAAACTAGGTATTTGATTTTCTTGAGTAACATTTAGTTATTGGATAGCTATACGGTCTTTGGTTTTCGTGCTTGAATTTACTGTAAATAAAATATAAACTTATTTCCTGCAGGTTTCCATATGGAAAGATGTGAGGATCCCCTGGGCCTCAACGAGAAAACAGGATGAAGCTGACAGACATGATACCTCCAGCTTGACTGAGTGGTTAGGAAGATGAGGTCAGTCTTGATTTTGCACCCCTCTGATTGCCCAGATTATCAATGGACCTCATTTTAGTAAATTTCTAGTGGTTTTTGTGGTCCATCCCTCTGTCACTGTAAGTAATAGATTTTCCTTAAAAACATCAAGAAAACAACAACAGAAGTAGAACAGCCTCTTCTTTGTCACTGTAGGGTCTCTAGACTTCCCCTTACTTCTCTATGTAGCCACCAAACAGTTAAATGAACCTTCAAGGTATTTTTCAGAAGCACTTTTTCATAATTTTTCATAATATAAATTGTCAATATGTACACTCACATACATACGCATACACACACACATACATACTCCTGGTTCCTCCTCCTCTTCATAACCTTATGGATCTGATGAACCCAGTCCCTGACTTGGTCAAAAATAATCAAATCTTCTGTTTCTTCTCTTTCTCTCAAATTTGATTTTGCTGAAAACATTTCCATTTCCAGGACTTTTTAGTTAAAAAGAGAAAAAAAATCAATCAAGGACTGGTTGAACTGTTTCTGGTTGCCCTATCCCCACATTACAGTGAATCATCTTCTTGGCAGAGCTAATATTTGAAAATGAACAACTGGACACATTACTGATTGGAAGTAGTGGCACACGGAGTAGGTTTCCTGAGCCATGAGAGGGAGCTTTGTGAAGCTTGCACTTCTGTGATTATCTGCTGCTCTCTATGGCACATTGAGCTGCCAATGCACTTTTGAGGCACAATCCCAGGCCCTGGGCATCCTATAATTTCTTAACTGTGGGGACTACTGCCTGGCATGAGGTTATTTATTTCACTGATTGAAGACAGGACAGTACCTGAATTTCTTTGTAAAAAACATGGTAAAAAATGCTAAAAAACAAAAAAAACAAAAATCTTTTTTTCTCTTGCTATATAATAAATCCAGGGTCAGCAAACATCTGTAAAACACACGCACACACACAAAGAGTCTCTATTGAGTCAGCTCACCTCAGGCAGGGATGCAGAAGCAGCCACAGAGGAAGTGGAAATGAATGGCCAAGGCGCACTTCCAGGAAAGCTACATGTAAGCACATCAGTCTAATTATTGTCTTGTCACGGATCATGAAGACTCCTTTTTCTTTTGATTTCTTTCAAGTTTCGAAATGTAATAAAAGAAAAAAATCTTAGCTTGCAGGTAGACATATCAGGTGGAGGGCTGGGTCTAGCCTACCAGTTCTGATTGGCTAACACTTGATTCAAACAAGTTCAAAGGCTGTTTTGCCAAGGTGGCCTTGGGCATTACTGTCTCACAGCTAGAGAAGAGGTCATTTTGTATTCTCTGAGGTGTGCCATGGAAAATTATATAACTAGGGATTTTGAAAAGGAATCCCAGAATAATCAAGAAACAAGTGGTCTCAGAGAATATTAAAATATAGCAACCTTGTGAGACCTATAAAATAAATTTGCCACTTAATTTGCTAACTTTAAGTTAGTAGTTGAGACAAATAGGTAGTATTTTGAATATGAGATTTAATAGCTTCTGTTATTCCATACTTGGGAAATAAGTAATAATCAATAAGAAAATAAAGGGAATTTTATAACACTCTAAGTCTCATAGCGGCTAACAAGGATGAATGTTACTGCATAGCCTAGTTCATTGGTAGGACAAGATTCAGGCATAGCCTGTATGTGGAATGAAAGTCCCGTTCAACTTGATCTCAGAGACTGTGTCCCTTCCTTTCCCCTGCACTCAGTAGGAGAAAAAAAGAATGAAGAACAGTGACAATAATAGCTACCATTTCCTAAATAGATTCCCTTAATACTACCATAGATTAAAAACTCCAGTTTCCTGTATTCTGCTTACAGGGTTTCAGCAGGTTCTCTAATATATGCTCACTTATAAAGCAGGACTGCTTTAAGGATAGTAAATTTATATATGCAGTATATTATACACACACACACACACACACACACACACTTGCAATAGTGCTTTGTGGGCCCTGTGTGGTGGCCCAGGTGTGCATTCCCACTGAGGCTAGCCTAGGCTACATTCAGAGGGTCTGCCCCAAGGAGGCAAACATGCAGACAAACAAATGCAGATCTGTTGGGTTGACACAGGCCTGAAATCTAAAGTGTGTGGGAGACTGAAGTAAGTGGTTCTCAAATTCATGCTACAGTGGCCAACTTAGTGAGACAATAAGTTAAAAGGGGGGGGGAGGAGTTAAGGTTAGATTAGATCAATGGTAGTATGCTATCCTAGCTATAAAGCCGCTACATCCGTTGTACCTCCTCCACCAGAAAAGCTACTTGGAAGTCCATTTTGCATTCTCTCAACAACCTCGTGAAGACATTTGCAGGCAGATATTCCTAATCATGTGTCACATATGTGGACACTAAGCCTTGGAGAAATGATGTGCCGTGGTGCACCATGGGAATTTAAGGCAAGCTGTTTTCCATAGGAAGAAAGATGAGAGAAATAAACAAGGGTGACATCAGGCTAAGGGACATGCTCTCCCACACATTGAGTACTCTTCTCTTAGTGTTTATTGCTTTAGAACCTATGCTTATAAAAACCTGTGGCCCCTTGAAAGATACTGTTTATATTCACTTCCTCTTGGTGTTGAAATTCCTCCTCTGAAAGGACACAAGGGTCAAATGATTTTACCTTTGCTATTTTGTTTCTAATAGTCTTTGTAGTAGCAACAAAAATATAGGCAGTGTGGCCAGAAAGAGGACTCTCACACTCTTCTGCTGTATTTATCTCCTATAAAGAATACACAGTAGCGTACTACAAGTTCCTCCTCTCTTTCAGGCAACTAAAGCTGAAGGAGGCTTGCTCCAGGCACAAGGTGACAGACACTACTGAAAAAAGGTATGCTAAGCATCCAAGTCTTATTCTGAAGTCTAATATGAAGCCCCTTAGAGGGCCTAAGATAGAAAAGTCCATGAAGAAAGAAAGACCACTTCCAGGGAAAGGGAGTCCTTTGTGCATACCCACCCAACTAGCTGATGCTAAGATAGACCTACAGACCAGAAGATCATGTGCATTATCTATCGGGAAACTATCACAGAGCTGAGGAAGGTTCTTCAAAGAACCCAATGGAATCAAGGCCTTCCTCCTGACCCCAGAAACCAGCACCTTCCTAAATCAAGAGCTATTCCGGGAAAATCAATATCCCGCTGAAATGGAATTGCCATGTCCTCCAGGTAGCTGGTACTGGGCCTACTGACAGCTTAGGCCTTTGTTCTGTTTCCTTGGTAGAAATTCTTAACCCCATCCCACAAACTACAATTTCTCTGGAAGATATTTTATATCACTCTCTTATTAGCCTGAAGTCAAAAAGTATATCCTACCTACCTCTGTACTTCCTAATTAAAAAAAAATCACTATACTCATAAAGGAGAAATCAGAGAAAGAAACTTTGTTAAATAAAGCAGTACATTCCTATCTGTGAAAGGTCAGATATGACTATAGCGACTAGCGATGCTTCTAGCAGAAGCAAGTGAGAAAGAGAGGGACTGGGGAACAGGGAGATGACAGTTCAAAGCCCACAGCAACATTGGAATCGACACTCTGAGAGCTGTGGAAAACACAAACAACAGCAACAACAACAACAACAACAACAACAACAAAAAGATCAGCCTTCCTTCCATACCAGTGAGAGTTACATTCCTGGGAAATGCAGAGTGTAACTCTGTATAAAACATTATTTGGATTTCTATGTAAAGTAGATTTTAGGTTTACAGCTGAGATCATCATCAAAGAAGTTTTCATGAACACCAGGTCTGTCAGAACATCTGAGAGTCACACTGGGTCAGGGCAGTGCTTCACTGTGCAGGGCTGGCCTTGTGTTAGCCTTTTCTGTCCCCCCTACATAGTATTTTAAGGGAACACAAAGTGACAAAGGAGCCTTTTAAACACTGCCATTTGGAGTGCCCCATACACCCTTCTGCTTGAGCAACTTAACAACTGTTCTATTTCTCTGCTTGAAAAAAAAATCACTGAAAGTCATCAAGCTCCTCTCGCCTGGGTACTTCCTGGACTCCTGTCCTTTCCCTGGTGTCAGACACCACCCTGTCAGGTTTTGTGTGATCGCTTCCGAAGTATGAGTTCTCATAAAGGTAACACCAGGAAGATCTGAACTGGCTCCAATTAGTGTCGTGCATTGCAATTCCAGCTCAGGTGAGTGTGGAATGGGCCATGTGATTTTATTTTATCTACTTTCCATTATCTTTGATGGACTTTACAGCAGCAACAAAATCAGCCGCTCTAACACATGACTTCATGACATTCACACTCTGCTGCCGCGTCTCTCTATGCAGAAGACACATTAAAAACACAGCGTGTTATGGCAGAGGCTTAAACTGAGGAAGTCTCCAAGAGCTAGTTCATTCTAGAATTCATGGAAAGAAACTCAGCTTTGCAGCAGGATGTGCCTTGTGGATCACTGTACCTAATGTCTATATAGACTCTACATACAAGGAAGCTGTGCATGACTCTGTCTATTTATTTAAAGCTCCAGGGAGACAAGACAGGGCAGGGCAAACCTGGCATTGAGAATGAAGTGGTGAAAAAAAAATATGACATGGGAATTACAGTGTCATCATATTGATTAATTATGATTAACAGTGTGCTCTCAGTTAAAGTAGAAGTTTAACAAAAAGAAAACAGCTATTACTTACCAGTAGACATATAGCTTTGAAGTGAAGTACTTATTCAGACTATATAATTCCAAATATTTTGGCAACTAGGTAAAAAAATGAACCTTTGTGGGATGCACAATGACAAGCCACATGTCTAAGACACCTGCTGCCTTCCCAGGGCCCAGTATGTATCCTATGCATTGAAGACACACATGCATTAAGTCATGCCCTGAACACAAGGGCTCTGTAATATTCATACCCTTTGTCCATAGTATTAGATTATGAACAATTCATAAATTTGCATGTGTTCTTTAAACTCTCTGAGAAGCTGGTTATGAAAGGAAGATTTCACATCCCCCCATTTGGAACCCAAGCCTGTCTGTTTCCTTAAAGGATGCGTATCAGGGGATGGACTACCCCTTAACTCTGTGATAGGCAGGGAAGGGAAAAGCATAATGACCCAACAGTGAAAACTTCCTTGAAACTAGCTCAAGTTAAAGAAACCATTTCCAACACAGGTTTCCATTGTTTATTCCATGGTGTAAGTGTCTGCAGTGGGAAGAGCAGCTGAAGGTTCAGGAACAGAAGCTTCTCTCTCTGAGATTGATTCAGGTAGGTGCTCAGGCTAGCTGCCTTACCTTCCGCAGTTCATTTCCACTGAGTGCTGTTGGTGTCCCATATGATGGTGTTATCTATCTGCCGCTGTTTATTCTTTGAAAGTATCCCCTGAGACTGTCCCAACCAGGCGTTCCCTCTAGCTTCTTCGAAGGGCTTCCCAGTCTGTTTGTCGGTATAGCTACTTACGTAACTCTTGCTATTTATCCACTAACATTGGCTTACTATATTAATAAACTCACACAGTCGAAATCAAAAGCGTGGCTATCAAAAATCATTCTACAGAAGGATGAAGAACAGGTGCTTAAAGATTGGAAATTTTCAGAAATTTGGAGATCTTGGGGTCTGGGAACAAAATTCCCTTTATTTCTGCCACAGTGTGATTTTGCCTGTCTGCCTGTGCAGCTTCTGTCTTATTTCCCCAGCTCCACACATTGTCATTTACCTCTTAATTCCAACATGCTTTTCCTTCTTTCTTTTCCCATCATGCTATTCAACAGGCATTCCATCATTGATAACCACTATTTTTTTCAGCATCATGATAATAAAATTAAAGGCAAATTATTTACAAAACACTTCAAAAATCATTACAGGGAAATGTAGAGGACCAAAGGCAGGGCTGGGATAAGAGTAATTATTGCAGAACCCGATGGATGGAGTGGAAAGCATGGTCTAAGTGTGGTCCTGCTGTGGTTGACTGGGGCAGTTGGATCCTCCAGCAGCTTTTGGGATGAATTTTGTGCATCTCCTATCCCATATCCCCAGGTAAAAAGGCTTCAATGCTCATGTTTCTGTGTTATAATGAGACGCTTGAATGAGACCCTAGTTTAAACATGAAATTAATTTGTTTCACATCTATTCTGTATACTTAGCCCGAAGGTAATTCTATACACTGCATTTTTAGTATGTCAGTTTGTTGAATTTTTCCATTTAAAGAGTTGGGTTAATAATCACATTTTGGAGCATTTTGGAGTCATAGATTAGGGGTGTTCAACCTGTATTACATCCTTTTGGGATATGGTTGTGTTTATCATGACTTTGAACCCCTTATCCTGGTCAGTATGGACTCATATCTGACCGTATTTATATGGCTATTCTCCAAGTCCAATTAAAGTTCCTTCTTGGATATATTTTAACCATAAAAATGTCGTTAAAATCTCCTGTGGATCCTTGTCAAGGGAATTCAGAGGGTGGGTCAGACACAAACTCAGCTGGATTCCAGCCTCTGATAAAGGACTGGTGAATTCAGAGTCTTCACAAGAATTCTCCCTCCCAGTGGGGAGAGATGCTTTGATACATCTGAAACCTGCACTTCCAAGGAGAAGGCAGACACCTTTTCTTCCTGTTATTATTTGATATCTTAGCAATTAGAAAATGTACAGGCTTTTGAACATGAAGGGTTAAATGCACGTTCACTGGTAAGGGAGAATTCTTCCAGGAGACTCCTTGGAGACACTTATAATTAATTTGATCTTCTCTAGTCATTAGCTTAGAGTCATAGCGACTCGTCTGCACACTGCTCTATTAATTCACTGGAGATCACTTCCCAGGATTCATTTAGTTAAGCAGCACCGTTGGATTACATTTTAAACCCCTTAAAAATAGTTGTAATTGATGTCTGTTTACAGAAGCTTAGTTTAATGGAGTCCACGCTGGATGGAAGGGGTGCTCATCAGCCTCGGAGGGTGGCTTATACACAGCTCAGCTGTAAAAGTACCAAGTTGAATTAAAAACACTGCTGATAAAATAATAATTATTAGAAACACTACTTGGTTTAATGTTCATAGTTGCATGTAAACCGTGGAGCATTTCTCTTGTAACAGTGGGGAGGACGAGCTGGAAGCTGCCTGCTCCTATAGAAAGGGGCATGGAAACCTTGAACATACATGTACTTTACTTTCAATACACCAGACACAAGTAACAATCCTGTGGGTGATGTCTGAAGAAAAGCTGTGGATATAAAATGTGAAAATCTTGTTTCTCCTCTAAAGAAAGTAGGGCTAGAAAGGCAGTTATGCCACCTTAAGTTTCTCTTAAATGTCCTTGCTCCAAAGCCATGGCAGAGCCAGATGGGCAGCAAGTCACTGGAGGTGGTCAGTGGAGTAAACACCTTGGCCTCGGGCCTAAGAGCCCCACTGGGTTGAATCTTTTGTATTTCAAAGGTGATTAGAATGAGAGTTTTCATAATTTATAGTAAGCTTGTGGTGGTGGGGGGGAAAGGCTTCTTTCTTTCTGTCTTTCTTCTTCCCTTCCTCTTTCTTTCTCCCCCTCCCCCACTTTGTAAACAGCAATCAAGAAGTGCCTGAGGTGTGCGTTTGACCTTTCTGTTTATTTCAGCAGGCCTGCTTTTCTCTGCCTGGACAAACTTTACCTTTCCTTCAAAGTTCAGCCTTTGGCCTAACAGCCTCTTCTAATAATCCTTCTCTGACAATAAGAGCAAATACTTTTATGTTGCAGAGACATTTAGAGTTTTTCTAATCAATTTAGGATGCCTTCTTGGATTCCTTCCTTGGAACAATTCTTTGTGATATTTAGGGAGTCCATGTTAGTTACCAGTATATTCACAAACATAACACAGCTGCTCCTTTGTGTCCAAAGGTCCCACATTGCCGGTTCAAATGTATTTTAAAGATGTTTTAAAACCTGTGCTGAAAATGTATAGACATTTTTTCTTATCACACCTCCCTAAGCAATTATACAACATTTATATTGCATTTGGCATTATAATGAATTAAGGCATGATCTTAAGAATATAGAAATATATGGCCTTTTATGTGGAAATACTGTGCTTTTTTTTTTTTAAGGATTGAGCATCTGCAGATTTTCATATTCTCAAGGGGATTCAGGACCCATTTCCTTATGAATATCAAAAAATGATTATTTTATTACACTGGTGTACACATATGTGACTACTCTAGTCTCTATTACTGTGATTAAAAGGTAAAAAATGACTAGAAATAATTTAGGGTTTATTTGGCTCATACTTTCAGGTCATAGGCTCTCATTGAGGGAAGTCAGGGCAGGAACTCAAACAGGAATCTTGAAGCAGAAATCCTGGAGGAACTCTGCTTGCTGCATTCCTTGTTCTTAGGGCCATGCTTAGCTAACTTATATATTCTGGAATCATCTGTCTAGGTATGGTGTTCCTCATAGTGAGCTGGGCCATCCTAAACCAATTAACATAGTCAAGAAAATCCCTAACGATATACCCATGCTCCAATATGATAAAGACAATTACTCAGTTGAGATTTTTCTTTTATGATGTGTTTCTAGGCTATGTTAATTTAACAGTTAAAGCTAAGTGGGAGATGATAAGTTCTGTGAATAAAACCAGGGTGTTATAATTACATGAAGTATGTCCCCTTTGGGATGGAAGTTGGTGATAGAACTTGGAGGGGTTAGATAATAAATGTTTTTCATATTCTGCCATATGCAATATGCACAATAAGAAAATGTGAAGTAAGCTGGGTAGTGGTGGCGCACGCCTTTAATCCCAGCACTTGGGAGGCAGAGGCAGGCAGATTTCTGAGTTTGAGGCCTGCCTGGTCTACAGAGTGAGTTCCAGGACAGCCAGGACTACACAGAGAAACCTTGTCTCGAAAATCCAAAAAAAAAAAAAAAAAAAAGAAGAAAATATGAAGTAGATGCAAATGGCAGTGCACGTTTGTGTGTATGTGTGCAAATGTTTGTACATCTACAAGTCCTCTGCCATTTATAATGGAGATCAACCCAAACAAGGTCATCCGATGTGGAAAATAACATCAATGCAAAATGCATTTTAATAGTGCAACCTAGAATACAGCTCACTGTAGGGGATGCATCTTTTTCCTTGCTGATCAATGTGGCTGGCTACATGCTTAATCCAGCATCCAGAGAGTATTATGTTGTACATTGCTAGTCTGGGTGAAGATCCTATTTCACTATTCACAATATTGTTTCTTCTGGTTGTTTATGGCTTTCAGCTCACCACAAATATGAAAACCCTTAAGTCTGACTACATTAAGTTGGTAATCACCTGTGAGAGGTTACACAAGTCAATGAAAACTGTAAAGTTTATCAGAATCTGTTCCATTTTCTTTATTGAATAATCTATATCCAGGTGATAGCCAGGTTGAACAATGGAATGCCATGTACCTTAAATAAGCAAATATATAGTCTCTGATCTTTAAAAGTCTATGTAAGCTCAAAATTAAAGGGTCAGTTTAAGCAATACACGAATAATAAGATGCTTAAAAGAGAACACTATAGTATACAGTATGTGGATGAAGCATTAAAACAAGACGTGCTGTGCATAGTTAGGTACAATATTGAATATTATTAGTAGTTAACTGTTTTAAGATCAAGGGCAATATCAAAACACATTTTTCTTATTGTAATAACACTGAAAAGAAAAAAGAAACCATCTTTGCTTTATTTATTGACAAATTAGGTACAATTTTAGCTTTCTTTTTCATGCCTTTCTATATTTTTAAATTTTAAAATGAGCTGCTTTTTTACAATAATAAAAGAAACATAAAAGGCATCTCCTAAAAATGTGTGCTGATTTTCTGGGGACAGCATGTGGTTTCACAACACGAGCAAAACAAATTGCCACAATCATCTTTAAGGTGAGCTCACACTGGATGAGCTGAACGCCCTACCTTAGGAAACCCGAGATACTTGTCTCTCTTCAGTCAAATAAAAATGAAGAGAAATGGTGATTTTTTTTTTGAGCAACAGCACTCTTGTTGTCAGACAGAAGAGAAAGGGAGTTGGGTACCACTCACAGGAAACGCACAGGGTAATTTTGTTAAGTATATGTTATAGGTTCCAGTGCATTTTACATTAAAAAAGTCTAATACCACAATTCATGTAGGCTTGGGAAAAAAACATAAAACAACTATATCTGTACTATAAATAAAGTGTATGCCATGAGAGTCTAAAGAAGTTTACTGTTTGTATGAGAAGTCTGAATATTTCTAGGCTGGTCAAAGTTGTCCTTGTGTGGTATTGGCCAGTGCATTATTATGATTTCTTAAGTATTAAAAAATGAAAAACAAGTTTCTTTGTTCTCTATAAAAAGGAGCACAATTCTGCCGCTCATTCACACACAGCAGCTGTTGGGTAATGGGTCTGCTTGGAGTGAGAGCTGAACAGCGGTCAGATGTGGATTCCACCAGTGAACTTTCATTGTACGGAGGCCCACAGGCAAAAAGGAAGCAAATAAATCCAACACCAAAGCCTGTGACGGGACATGAGCTCATTGGGAGCATCATCTGCTGTGACCACAGACACAGGAGAAGAACAGCAGCAGTTTGGGATCACTCATTCTTGTCCAGAAAGGCCATCTTTCCCCCAAATGTGGTTGTTGGCAGTTGGAACTCTTTCTGAAGCCTCAAATAAACTCTGTTCCCTACCACAAAGCGGGTCATATATCATTTTATTAGCTTAGTTTTTCAATGCATGAATCTCAGGTTGGCCTATGAACTAGATGTGGGCAAAAGATTTTGACCATTATAGATCTGCTCAGATCTCTACAATACTCTACATACTCTTCTTATTCTAGACCTGTTCCTAGCTTTCCTCCAACCCCAGCAGAAGCTAGCTCAAAGAGTACAACACAACCCCTACAGCTTGGAGTCCCAGGAGACCCAGTATCTAGACAAGAAAAAATACTGAGTGTATTTTAGATTTGTAGGCTCATTTCCCTCACAACCTGTCTGACTTCTTAAAGACATAAGTACTAGTAAATTTTCTGGTTAAGTCAATCTACACACACATGGCAAAAATATGAACTATTTAAATAACATAAAAAGAGGCAAATCACAGAGCTATAGAAATGAAGAGGGTGTTAGGGATTGCCAGCTCCATTTTTCCATTTGTCATTGAGAAAATTGTGTGGTATGTGTGTGCATGTGTGTGTGCTTGTGTGTCTATGTGTGTATGGTATGTATTGTGTATATGGTATATCTTGTGTATGATGTGCATATATGTAGTATATTCTGTATCCATCGTTTGTATGTGGTATACATTTGTAGGATATATCTGTTTGTGGTATGTTTGATACGTGTGCATATAGCAGGTGGTATATGTGCACGATTCTTTCATGTAGTATATGCAAGAATCTACTATTAGTATAATATATGGTGGGTGTTTGTGTGTGTGTGTGTGTGCATGTGTGCATACAGCTGTGTAGAATGCAGTTTATGTGGTGTGGTGAATGCTAAATGTAGTACATGGGCCACATGTATAGTGTGTCTGTCTGCTGGAGGCTGTTGTTGTGCCCTTAGGCTTGGGCAGCCCTGTTCTTCTGGACACTGTGTATGTTACAACAAAGCTGGGAACTGTGTCAGTGATTGGGCTGAAATGAGCTGTACTCAAGTTTTCTATAGGAGCAGACGAGGTTGTAAATAGGGGAAAATGAACACTAATGGGGAGACATGTATACATATGAAAAGCACAGGCAGAAACTCTGAAGCATGGGGGTGAGAAGGGCATAGGAGAACAGGGTGAGAGAAAGGCCTCATTTGCAGATTCCAGGGCAAGTGTAGCAGGCTGTATGGGCTTCTCTAGTATCCACAAGGCTGCTTTGAGACCTAGAAAACCCAAAATCACACAGGCTAAAAGTACCTGCTTCTCCAGACACCTTACTATCCTGTGAGACCAGAAGAGGGAAGCTGCTCTTGGGAAGTTCTCAAGGAGGAAGTGGTTTCAAGTGCTCTGACTGGATGAGCCACTTTCTACAGCAATTCGCAGCCTACTTCCTATCTGGCCTATCTTCCCTCTCTTGCTTTTTGACTTCCTATCCCTCTTCCACTATCTTGCTTCCTCCCTTCCCCTACCATGGAGCCAAAGGTGCCATTCATTCATTCTCTCTCTCTCTCTCTCTCTCTCTCTCTCTCTCTCTCTCTCTCTCTCTCTCTCGTTCTCTCTCATAGAAGCCGTGATTAATGTCTGCTTGAGGATAGTGTCCTCTTAAGGACAGATACTTCTCTATACAGGCTGAAAACTGTATCCAGAATTTCTTTGAACATATATTAGCTTAACAGCTGTCTACTGTTTTATTATTGTTGTTGTTTTCTGTCTATATTGAAACTAGAAAATAAAAACTTAGCACTGTTGACATCCAAGACCATTTTAATTTGAAGACAGTGCTGGCTTTTATCAATCTGTAGTCTTCAGAGGTCTTTGTTTAATGTAGCTTCAGGATAAGCATCTTCCTACTTTTGATAGTGTGATTACCAAGTAATGCTATCAAATAACAATCACGATTAAACAAGTTACATGAGCCCTCAGGCCCTGAAGCAATTTCTTTGAAGAATGAGTTTGTCCTTCAAATAGCATAATAAGAAAAAAATTAAGTATAAGTCCCCAGAACAGTGTATTATAGTGGGAGAACCATAATCTGTTTGTCCATTCCTTAGAATTACAAATGGCCTGCAGTTAGAATGCCTTCTTTTCAGTGCCACCAGCCCTGGCTTCTTCTCTTTGTCTCATACCAGGTAGATTTTCTCTGCCACTGTGGATTACCTCTGCAGCTGTAATTTTTTCATTTACCTGGCCCACTTTCAATATCAGAAATTCATCTGTTCCTTGACTTGTTTGTTTGTTTATTATTTACCAATGAGAGTAAAGACACACACTGAGTCATTAACAGTTTGCAACTATTGCCATTTTGGAGATTGTCTTTAAAAGGCCTCTATAAAATTAAACAACCAAGACCAAGATTGGCTGATTCACTCACATACAAAGTCTAGGTATAAGATTCATAAAATGTAAAACTTGGAGTTTATGCCTGGTACTGACAAGGCTAAATGAAGCAATATCAAAGCATGTAAAATACTGGATAAACACCAAGGCTCTGAGACAAAGGGAATGTTAAGATTCCAGTTATTCACATTTATGGTTTTTTTTTTAAAGACCAATGTATCGCAGAATGGAGGACAGTGTTGTTAATTCTGAGTATGAGGGCTGGAGCAGGACAAGTTTATGGAAAAGTAAAAGTGTTTAACTTCTGTTTCTCCTGTGTTACAGTCCTGTATGTAGTGCTAGCATCTTAGAGCTTAGCCCCAGGGCATCAGAGGAAAGAAATCTCTGATGCCCTGGAGAGCCTCAGTTTACATTGGAGTCCTTCCCCTTCTTGACTGTGAGCTCACTGTGAACTGGGAGGGACATAGTGGCTTCCTAATTATTTATATCCCCAATGGTAAATACAAGTACTATTAAACACTCGTACTTTATTTTAAGAAGTTCTGTTGCCTTTGCATAAAAGTTTCATTTTTCTGAAAGCTTTGATATACATGGCAATATATCTCTGGAAGAGAATTAAAAAGTAAGTGTATATGATGGTTCGTGTATGCACATGTCTATAAGAGAGGGCACCTTTAATAATGTGGATTTTCTTAGTGGATTCGGTGATGCTTTAGTTAATGTATAAACACTATCTTTTTATTTGAAGGCTTTAGGTTACAGGGAAGAGAGTTATCTAGAGGCCATTCCTTGGCCTTCTTTATTTTGTATTTCTTTGCATGTAGGCATTTTCCCTGAGCTGGGAAAGGACATGGAACATGAGACCATGTTCAGGCTTCACAGGCATACGTTAGGGGAGGATATCACCACAGGGAGATGCTCTGTAGGCAATTTCAGAGAGGGTGATGATGGGTTTTATTACTAGATAATACATAATAATTTTCATAAAAAGCAAAATCAGTAGGACTAAGAATTTAAATTTTCACTGTGTTGGGAAAACATTTTTCCTCTCAAAAAACTGAAAATTTTAATCTAAGGCATGTTACGTTATATGAAATTGTGACCAGGTCTTATAATAGCTAAATTACATTGCTTTTTTTGGGTTTTGGTTGCTTGTTTGTTTTTTCCATAACTTACATTAATTATGACTCCAGGTACATGTATTTTCCCCAAAGTATTAGGGAGTATGTAAATGACAACCCTTCAAAGCAGGGATTACATAGTCTTCTCTTACATCCCCATGTTTCTTCATTATCAAGGCTGTTACCCAAAATACAAAAGTTTGTGAAGCTGGTGAGGTTAGCTTGTGGTTATGGAAATGAGTAGATATGGACCATCTTTACCTGAGGGACAGATGCAGTCCATCCTGAGTGAGCCAGAAAGCTCCGGGCTACACACAAGCTGAGCAGCCAGAGCACTAGAAGCCATACAAACAACTCAAATGTCTTAATCTACCATTTTGAAGATAAACATAGGGTTTTATTGAGCTAAGATCAGGGCCTCACCAGAGTTTTGCTTCCTCTCAGACACTCTAAGGAAATACTTCTTGCAGCTTCTAGAGGGGACCTGTGATTCTGCACTTGCTCATGGCTCTGCCCCCATCTTCAAAGCCAGCGACTCCTTGCTTTGTCTTCTATCATCTTTCCTGTTGCTTTTGGTTTCTTTTCTGCTGCCTCTTTGGCTCTTTAGAACCCTGTGGATACATTGGGTTCACCCAATATTCCTGAATACTCCCTCTTCACACCAGTAGAAGCTGATACAGGCCTTAATTCCAGATGCACTTTTTATACAGTGTAATATATTCACAAATTCTGTACATTAGGATGTAGATTTTTTTAAGGTAAGAGGCACCACTTTAGCAGAGGAGGGAATAGTGAGATAAATAGATGCATGATAGGTAGATAGATAGATAGATAGATAGATGATAGATAGATGTTAGTTAGGTATAGATACATGATAGTTAGATAGATGAATAGACAGTTGGATAGATAGATAGATAAATAGATAGATAAATAGATAGACAGATAGATAGATAGATAGATAGACAGATAGACAGATGATAGATACCAATTTGGAATGCATTATATTTTATCTTTCAGACTTTTCCCCTCCATTCCCATGTTTAGTAACTTCCTTTCTATTTTCTCCCCTTAGCCTCATGCCACCCGCTCTTTGATCCCAGATCAAAACTTTTTTAGCTCACTGTCCTTTGGTCATGTTGTTCTTTTGTTCCATCAGATTCCATTCTTCTTGTGCTTGGTACAGTCATATACTACATAATAATGGATTCCTTCTGGGAAACATATCCTTAGGTAATTTACTGCAAACATCGTAGAGTATATATCCACACATTAGTATGGCTACAATAATATATCTATTGCTATTGCTTGGCAGCACAATCTTGTAGGGCCACCATAGTATATACATCTAACTTTTATTGGAATGTTATTATGCACAGCCTGGCAATGCTTACTGAGGCTTGACTGTGTGGAAGGCAATGTACTGTATTAAATATACGTAGATTTATACAAGCAACAGGTGAGACTGGTGACAGGTAAGAAAGAGCAATATGGTAGTGTTCTGAAAAGAACAAAGTGCCAATCATCTCACTGTGGATGGAGAAGCATCAAAGGGGGAAGCCAAGGAACCTAAGCAATGATCACAGAAGTCACTCTTGTACTTTTGCCTGCTCGGAGAGATTTCATTGTTAAATGCACACTATGTGGTTTTAAAAGTAAGCTTTTAACTGAAGAGTGACATGAGCATGTCTTAATGCACAAAGCTTAAGTATATGTCCAGTATATTGTCACAAAGTGACACACATGTATGCAACTACCCTCTAGATCAAATAATAGGTTGCTGTCAGTACCCCAGAAAGCCCTTCTTATTGCTCTCTGTTTCTTTTCGAGACCAGATCTCTCACCAAATCCAGAACTCAATGATTCAAATTTAGCTAGACTGGCTGGACTACCCTGAGGCCTTACCATCCAGTGCCTTCAAAATGAAGTTCTAATAGGTACGTACCACAGCATCAGTCTTTTTATGTGGGTTCTGGGTATCTGAAGCTAGGTCCTCATGGTTTCAAAATAAGCTTTCATCTTATTAACCATCTCCCTGGCCCACAGAAGCCTCTTTGGTGTCCCTTCCACATAACCCCTTTCTTTTCTCCCAGGTGATTTTGAATTTTGTAGGCGTTTGAACCAATGTATTTGTTTAGCAAATATGTATTAAGGCCTGTGGAGTCTGGAAAGGTAGAAAGATACAGTTGTCTCCTGTAGTGTCTCTCAGATGAAAACTGTTGGAGGCGGGGAACCTTACAATCAGTGGGGAAAAAGATAACTGAATCGCTCTCAGGTCTCCTACACAGTCCTTAGTTTTACACACAAGCAACCAATTCCTTTGCTTACCTGAAACTATCACTTCTGAAGTAACTTACCAGCTAACAGTGAACTTATTTGGCTGTTAGTTGATCTGAGCCAGGTATTTTGCCAAGTTAATTTTCAAATCACAAGTTCAAACTTTTATACTCCCCAATATAGTTTACATTCTGCTCCATTTCTCCAAATATTAAGACCAGAGCCATTTATTATTAATTCCTCTAGCAGTTATTGACCGTTAATGTGTGAGGTTCGTCTCGTCACTCAGTCTTTTTTCCCTGGTACATTCTCATCCAATCTCTGAAGGTATGTTTTATAATTTAGCTTGTTTTGTGCTTGGGCCTTTTATCATTTTAATCATTAATCATCATGTATTTTTTTTTCTTTTGATTCCCAGTATATGAGACCCAGTTAATTTTACAACAGTGAAAATACTGCTTGTATTTCAATTTAAAGCAACCTACATTCATTTCTAAAAGTTTCAATTATTTCTTTACAATGAAAGGTTTAGTTTTAGGTGTGATTCTAACTAATGTTTTTGTTTGTACACTCAGTTATATACATATGATAAATGTGATATATATATATGTATGTATATATATACATTCATACACTCAAAATTCTTCAGACATTTTATAAATATATCTTACTTAGATTTTGTATAGATAGGTCTGTGTACTTGTTTGGGTATGAAATAATAGATGCCTTAGATAGAATTTTAAGAAGATAGGGCAGTTACAAGAAGTTGTAAATATAACTATAAGAAGTTTTGTATTATATATCTAAAGAGAGATTACAAAAGAATTATAAGAATGTAAGCAATTTTTGTTCTGATCTTTTTCCTTAGCCTTGGCTCTGAAATGATTCTACATTCTTCATGAAGCCTTGTTGGCTTTATGCAGTATTCCATTTCTGTCTCATGTGTGTGAGGTGCCTCAAACAAATGAGCAGGTCTGATGAGATTCTCTGTAAAAGTAGGTAGTAAGAGACCAGAGACAGTAGACATAGAGGCTGAAGATAGAGTAAAGGGCCAGAACTCAGACAAAGGATGGGGAAAATGGCCATTGAAGCTGACACTGTAGGAGATATTGTGAGTATTTAGAGTCTGATGACTTGATAAGGGAGAGAAAGAGTAGTTATCGAGAAGCAGAGACACTAGCTAAAGAGTTTCAGGCCATTGGAAACACATGGAGTCTTGATGCTTTTTAAGGCTGATTCCCCAAAACTCTGCTGTCTGCAGTGCCTCTATATGATTTGTAGAGGTCCCTATTAATAGCTTTAATGGACTTCCTTTGGTGGGAGTGGGTCTCTTGTCACCCAGAGTAAGATTAACATATAAAAGGTTAAGATCATTCAGTTGATTCGGATATAAGCTTTGATTCTCCTATGTGGCAACCTTTGTGACTGTGAAAGGTCCCCACTTTGTTGGCTTGATGGATGCTAGGCTCTCAGATATGTTCAAGACAAATTAAGAAAGAGACAAATTCCAGTGCCATTGGCCTCCAAATTATTTAGCCTTCCATGTTTTCAGCAAATGTTTGTGTAACCTTATTGTATGCATAGATATATGCTGGGATTCCCCAGATAGAGTAAGGCGGATGGTGATACTGATTCCTAGGAGATGCCCAGTACCTGGAGAGGGAAAGATAGGGATGCTAAATAGAGTGAGAAAATTGTAGCATAGAGGTGCATATCCAATGGCGGTGACCCAGAACAGCAAGTACTTTCCTTGTTCTGAGTTCTAACCCTACCCCCAGCATAGCGTGATGTTCAAATGGACACAGAAACATTTCTTACAGTCTACCGTCAGGTGTTTGCAATGTACATTCTAGAGTAGATAAAGTTTAATAACTAAACAGAGACAAACCCAGATATAAAGAGTCAGATTGGGGATATTGAGTGAACTTCACCGGAAAGTGATGAAGGTATGGTTGTGGCAATGAAGTGGGAAACAGTTAAATAATCTCACCATGTGGTTAAGAAAGAAAAGGAAGAAAAGTTTCTTTGTGGTGCCCTATTTTCAGGGGTTGTTGTTAACATTCCTTCCCCACCTCCCGTGCCTTCTTTACCCATCCTTTACTTTACATCACACTGGGATCCCTGCCTCTCTATACAGTGACATATATTACTGTTTTTCATTTATGTGCAATAGTGGTCCTGGTTGTTGTTCTGGGGTTGGTAGTGATTCTGTGATTTCATTCCCTCATTAGGAGCTGTGTGTTTATTTATTAAAGTTGCAAACTGCCCAGAGGCAACATACAAAAAGTATAGGAATCCCAAAATTAAATAAAGGTTATTATTGCTGTTATTTTATAAAGCTTGTCGATCACAAGCCTCTGTGTATGAGCATGGGATGGAGGCTCTGTTAGCCAGGTGCTATCCAGAATCATAGTTAGCAAACTTGTGCTTGCTTCCTGCTGCTGTCAGTGGGTCATATGCTAAGGCTCCAGCATGATACAAAAAGGCAAAGACCCACCCATCATCTTCTAGAAAAATCTTTAGCTTCCAAACTACCCATTTAAGTAGTTCCAAGGAGTCATTGTGCTGAATTCAAATATTCTAAGAAGGCCATCCTGGGGACTAGGTGGACGTTTCTGTTTCTATTTGTTCCTTTATAGCAGATGAGGAAACAGATATGTGATATCACTTCATGGATGAAATAGTCACAGAATGTCTGCTATAACTTGATGACTTGGAGCCTAGGAAGCCAGCAAGAACCACGTTATTGTCCTAATGGAGCTTACATTCCACAGGAGAAGCAAAAGATGAGTAAGTTGTTGAGGAAACAATCTTCTGTTGCATGGTGTTTAGAGTTACAGGTGAAACTAAGGCAGAGAGTAAGCATGTGGTGCCCACTGGAATTGGAGCTCGGGATTGCTGATCTCTGTATGTTGCTTCAAGTTCTTGCTGATAACATGCTGTGAGCAGACTCCTAAGAGACAGCTAAGTGGAACTGAGGGAAAAGTATTCCAACAGAAGGAACAGCAATCAAGAGCTCTGAGCACATGTGAACAGAAGCAGATGTGGTATATTTCCCCAAACAGCTGACCAATTTCTGTAACAGGAAGCTCATTAATGACCTGATGTAAGGGTCATATCCATGGAAAAGAAAGATGTAAGTTATGGCATCATTGGGCTAATGCTTCTTACATTATAGTCTCAGTAACACATCCAGTTCAAGGTCTCAGCTGAATTTTTTTTCTCAAAGTCTTCAATATTTACATCAGTATCAGGGTCTAATCTACCACCCATGCCTCAGTACAGACTTCACAGAAATGTTTCTCTCCTCATATTTTTGCCTAAGCTAGTGCCAACACTCCTCTCAGGAGGCAACAGAGACTGCTTCTGCAGTTGGAAAAAGGGAGTAAGTTTGAGGTTGGAGAAAGCAAGATGTAGGTACTTAATAGTGCCACTTTAGCAAATATCTTAGCCAAGTCATTTCCTTCTTCCAAACTTCAGATCTTAGTTTATAAGAAAATGCCACTTACATTGTTTTATAATACCCAGCTTCTCTATCCTGACAATTAAGAAAGAGTAGTGTCCTCTCTCCTTTCCTTCTTCTCCTTCTCCCATCCACTACCTGCCACCATTCTCCAGCTAGGTCTGAGGTCAGAGTTCTGAGAAGCTATTGTGGTAGCATTCAATAATACCTATTCCTAAATGCCTCAAAAGATTGGGAAGTTCCATGGCTTCTCATAATTCATTCTCTCTCTGTGCAACTCTGTCTCTATCCTTCTCTTCCTGTCTCTGTCTCTCTGTCTCTCTCTGTCTGTCTGTGTTTTTCTGTCTCTCTGTATCTTTCTGTCTCTGTCTGTCTGTCTGTCTGTATGTCTGTCTCTCTCTCTGTCTCTCTGTTTCTCTCTGTCTCTCTCTGTCTCTGTCTCTGTGTGTGTGTGTGTGTGTGTGCCTGCGTGCACGTTTCTAGCAATTGAAGAGATCTAAGCATAGCAACTGCCTCTCACCACCCTGATTAGTGTCCCTTCTGACTCATCTGGAACAGGACCCATGTCTGGGCAGTAGGGAAATGGAAGTAGGTTGATGCATTTTGCTGGGTAATAGAATTGTAAGAGTTGGTGAGCAGTGTTTGCCTGTTAACTTCTTTAGAGTCAGATGCTCATCTCTCTGGAGAGAAAGGAAAACAGTGAGAAAAATGACAAGCATAGGCTTCATCAGGAATGTGTAAGACTGACCATCAGCTTAGAGAGGCTCTATGTTAGCAGGAATAATGTCAAGGTACCAGGCACATGGCAAACACTGAAGACTCTGCAACAGAACCTTTCACATCTTTGTAGCTCCTTGTTTTTCTCTCCTGGCTACAATCTAACTTCAGGGAAGTGATGACGATGATAAAGGAAGGAAAAGGCAGAACTAAAAAGGAAAGGGTCTCTTTCCACACACCCTTCACCCTGTGCCAGTCTGGCAGACTCTGGTTTCCAGAATGTCCCAACATAATATATGCCAGAGGAATGTGGTTTCTTTGTGCATAATGTCTCAGGATGCTTCAGTTGAATCTGTCTACGAGGAAAGGAGTCTTGAGTGGGAGATCAGCAGGGATGAGGTGTCATCTTTTTATATAGTTTTGGATCACAGTACACACTTTGCTGTCTTACTCTGACGGGATGGCATTTAAACAGGTTTCGATGAAAAGGAGGCAAAAAGCAAACACTACCAACAAAACTCACTGCATTTGGAGTTACCCATGAAGTGCAAGTGAGCCAGGGGCTCCTCCTGCACGCTCCAGCGAGGGTACTGAGCTCAACTTCCACTTACAAGTGTGGTTTTGCCCATTCTCCTCACCTGAAAGTCATTTCAGAGAACACTGCTCACCATGATATAACCTGGGTTTGAAGGAGAAACGTCTCCCATAATGCCATATAACGGAAATTAAAATAATGATCTCTGAAACTCTTGGTAAACATAAAGCAGTATTGGTGAAGCTGATGACCAAAGAAAAAACAAGTGGGCATCTCCACTGAAAAGAGGAAACACAAAAGCAAACGAAGGGCCAAGCCAAAGGACTATCTCTGATGCAGAATAATTGAGACACTCCTGACAAAGCAGACCTGCTTCTCTTTAGAAATAAACCAAGCCGTGGTTGATGAACATAAACAATTGGTGCCAAAGTGTGAGGTGTGAGCCTGTAATTAGAACCAGCATACATCTGAAGTGCTTTCTTTGTTCTGGATCTAACTTCTCTTTCTCCAGGTTAGCAAACTTCAAGGACATATTATTATCGCTATGCCAAATGGTTGCACAAAGACAAAAGTCTGAGTGTATTTGCAGTTATTCAATAGAACAAAGCACAGCTGGGCTCCATGACTTTTATTTGAAAGAAAATATTGTTCCTCTGGTTGGTCTTATCTGTACAACAGGGACACACACACACACACCTCATTTAAGGTAGCATGGGGTCAGGGTGAGAGAGAAAAAGAAGGACATAGAGATAATCCTTCCCAGATCAGCTCAACTCAACTTCCTCTTGAGAATGCGTGATATCATTTATGATGTCATGACAGTGACTGACGTCACTGTGCTGGAGCAGAGCAACAAAGACAGGACCTGGACTTAAGGTGAGCTCAATTCTTTGGTCAGAGATCCTCTTCTCCTTCATCTCCATGGCCAGAATCGCCTAGCAGAACTATTGCATGTCAAACAGAAGATTCCCATCATCAAGCAATGAGCTAAGGAGAGGCTCATGAATAAGGAGATCTCAAGGGGCCACCGTGGGCTAGATGGAATGCAGATATAAAAGGCAGCTGGTTTTCCTCATACCTGTGTACCAATGAGCCACATCTTTAGATAAGGCTTTCTCAGCAGGGTACCAGATCTTATCAAATGTTGTTACATACTATTTAGTCTCTCGGGTGACACAAAAGAAATGACATCAACCAGCAAGGGTAACAAGACAACATGGGGAAAATCAGAGGCTATGCAGAAAAAAGGACTCAGAGGGCTGTGCAGGCATTATTGCTGGATGCTGTTCTCAAAAAGCTGAGTTCAGTGTGTGTGTGTGTGTGTGTGTGTGTGTGTGTGTGTGTGTTGTCCAGGTTTCCTGAGGAAGAGATGTGAACATATGGGGAAGAAGTAAGAAATAAAATTGCGCCCTGGCTGCTGAGATGGGAATGGTGTTTGTTTTCCTGGTGCTGGCAAGGCGCTGCGCTCAGTATCCTGCTTTTGTCTTTCAGAGTCGAGAGAGCCCATGCTTTAATGCCTGCAGGTTGACCATGCATTGTTATTATACAGTCTTCATGTTCACATCATGTGTCATCTGACCAAAGGAGAGTCTACAAAGTGAAAGGGCTCATGCAAAATTTATGCTTATATGGCTGTTTCAGTCAGTGGAAAAATCAATACTGCAGGCTTGATGCGCAGAAATGACTGAGTACTCTCTGACTGACGCTAAAAGCACCCGGAGATTGAGAGTTGCATTTGCTGTTCAAGGGATCGAGTGTATTAGGGCTCTTGTAATAGTCTGCTCACCTTATATTAGCCTTTCCTTGGGATTATTTTTTGATAACAATTATGATTGTGGGGTTTAAGGCAATTACACTATTACAAAGAAAAAGCTGCTCTTTATGTCCTGTAAAGCTGTCATATATTTCACACTGCAACCGCCTTCCAATTATTTTGCTACAATGCACTTTGGAAGCAAAATGTCCTAACTGATATATATTAGTCCTTTATGTTTTATAAATAAAAATCAAAGCCATAATGTAATCCTTCAAACGGAGCTTCTCAGTTTCCCCAGATGTGATTTTAGAAAGAGCGGAGCTGTAATGGGCTCCGTACACTTTGAAAGGGATACATTGTAATGTTTGTGGTGCTGTGTGAAGAATTGCTATTCAGGGTGCTGCTTCAGATGGGAGAGAGAGCAGGTGTCTAGGAGCTAATAGCTCTGTTAAGTGGAGGGGTGGGAGGGGGCTTTGATGAAGTAAAAAACAATCCTTGAAATTAATTCATTCAGAAAAGACCTCAACACGTTGTGACAGCACATTAAATAGCCAGCAACAACACACACTCACAAAAATCTCTTCTTTGATTTCAAGCCCCTTTGCAAGGAAGATTTTGCAGCTGTGCTGGTTGGGCCCCAGATACCAAAGGAAGGAGTGTGTGGGGGAGGGGAGGGTTACAGAGACTGGCACAAGGAACAAATATGTATCTGTAGAAAAGGAAATTAATAGGCTAAGATAAACCATGTAGTATGCGCCTGGAGGCTAAAGGGAGTTGAATGAAAGCTCAATGAGTTTGGGTATATTGTTGCCCCAGGGAAGGTAGAAGATAGTGTTGGTTCCAATCCCCTAAACCAGGAAGCAAGTCAGACAGTCAGTCCAGAGGGTCTGGAGGTGTGTCTAGTACCATGGCCAGCCTAGCTGAACTATCTCAGTGAAATGAAGTTACAGTGAGCCACCAGGGCAAGTGAGTTTGGCCTCCTAAGTTCGTGGCAGGAGGATTGCTCTGAGTTTGCATTCCCAAAGCAAAGAACAGCACTGCTTCAAACAACTAGAAGCACAGTGGCTATTGTGATAAGGACTAATTACATATGTCTCGTATTCTGTGTGCATTTCAAAAATTACCTTCCAAAGAGATTCATCCCTACATGCATCAAGACAAGAGGATATGAATCTGTAATCTTAGTTGCTCACTAGGCTCCGGCAGGGGAGTGCTTGAAGTCAGGAGTTTGAAGCCAAGCCAAGTAAGTAAATAGATAAAGAAAATTAGTTTAAAGAAAGTCAGGTTTTGAGTGTTTAAAAAAACTCAATGCAGAAAAGATTTCCATGTTCACTGAGCTGCCCCACTGTTGCACAGAAGCATGGACAGATGGACACTAGGCCTGTCCTCATGCAGGGATGGGATAAGAATGGAAAGTTCAGGAGGCAGCAGGGGGCATCCTCTGTCTATGGGAGTCCTCTGACTGTAACTCATTTGGAAATACCTTTCTCTTTTTCATCTCCCCTGCTGAGGATTCTTTCCTCAGCTTTTTTGGTTTTTCTTTTGGTTTTTAATTGATAAAGTCCTACTTTAGAAAGCTTTGCTGAGTGGATGTTTAATCTGAGAGTAAACTCATTGGCCAGAAATACTACTTTGCTCTCATTTTTCTTAAGTATCTTTCTAGCATTTGAGATGCCAACAATATTTAATAAGTCAACATGTCCTCTTCTTCCACAGTGGTAATGTCAGTGTGAGTTTTTATGAATATAGTTGCTGTGAGTTTTATGGAAACCTGTGTACTAATCCCATTTGTAGTATTGGACCTCCATATGAGATACATACTAAGGAATAAAATGTACTTCCAAATTCTTAGGTAAAGGATCCATTCAGATATCAGGAAAGAAAAATTCAGAACGAGCAGAAGAATTAAAAAATTATTCTAGAGATCTTGAGAAAACAGCAGATACTTAGGCTCTGATATGACCTCACAGCTAGATGTCCTGGAATATTAGGTCAGAGGTAACCATTAACTTAAAAGCATGGATCCACTGGGAAGGAAGTAGCTGAAGGAAGTACTAGCCTGGTGAAGAGGGTGTATTATGGAATTCCTTCATGGTCTCAGGAGAGCAAGATCACTCATTAAACAGTTCCTGGGAATACATGACATTTCTTTGGCTAGGCCAATGACTCAAAGTGACTGGATTATAGCAGAGAAGGCATTGGATTTAAAGTCCTAAGTCATCCCTGTGAATCTTTCTCTGATATCTTACTGAGCATCTTTGAGCCTTTGCCTCTTCATCTGTACAGAGGAAAGGTAACCATCATTCCCTCACCAGCAATAATTATGAGTTAAATGTTGAATTTTCATGGAGCTGCACCCAAATAATGCAATGGACTATCAGAAGGAGATGAGAGACATGCTTGCCCCTTCTCCTAGTTCCTCAGTCAGGGTGATGATAGGCTAAACGTTCCACAGTCTTTCGAGCTGGTATAGGTCTCAGAAGGAGCAGAGAAGAAAGCTTTTGTATCTTTTGGGGGGGGGGGGCTAGAAACATCCATGCAACAATTGACTGGGGAAACATGGTGGGGGAAGAAACTGAAACCCAATCCTGATTATGAGAGTCAGCCTATCTACCTTTGTACTTCTGTTTCTGCCTCCTTGTCCATGAGGAGTGATGGTGGCTGCTGTTGAGTAAGCATTTCCAGAGATGAGGTCATTCTCAGGAAGTCATTTAATCAATACCTTGAGATAAACAGGTTGTTCTGTCATCCCAGTTTTCCATAAGAGTCCTAACGCCAAAGCAGTTTAAGTAACTTGCCCAAGGTCAAACATCTAGGCTGAAACTGACACATGACACCAAGAATCCTGGTTCAATTGATCTCCCAATAATATTCCTTAGTTGTTACTTTCAAGAGGGGAGTCGACCTAAATTATCTCAGTCTACATGATATGTCTTCTATTTTCTCTGTCTTGATGTTGGGTTTTTCTCCTTTATAGCGCTTATCATAATTTTAAATTAAATGCCATTTGAGTACATCCTTGGCTAAGTAAGTTGTCTTCCCAGTAGAATATCCACTCAGCCTTTGCTGTCCTTGTTGAAGTTCTCAGTGACTATGACAAAGCCTGCTATATAAGAGGGACTTAAAACATATTTGATGAGGAATGAGTTCACTGACAGTGTGCCTAAAGGCTGGCCAATATTAATCCAGTGAGGATTTTGAAAGCTGGGTTTGGCCTTTATAAGGCTGAAATCTTGATACTTTCTTAGAGGTTACCTTAAGTCTCATGGGTTTGTAGCTCTCTGAAGTTCATAGAGAAGAGAGGAAATAAGCCATGAATGATATTTCAGATTCTCCCTTTATTCGGTCCCCAATGTCATCTACATTTTGCCCCATCTATCATGTCTTTGGAAGGGTTGGAAACAGTGGCAAAAGCAACAGCAATGTCACAACATTGCTTATGTGGTTAAATGCTTGGGAGTTCTTCTGCTTTTCAGTGATTATTTCTTTCTCCACTGGAGTACTCTACTGACAATCTAAATGCAATGCTGTCCAATCTGGTATGATAGTAGAGAAACCATTACTGGAGATGATAATGACATTTTGTTTTATAAAAATTAAACTGTTCTTCAACACGGTGAGTTTTGCATTAGTGTTCAGTTCTAATCCAGTCTGCCAGACAAACAGAAACACAAGGAGAGAAAGTGGTGTCTTTGTTAATAAGTGTGAGGGAAAGGTGAGCACTCAATAAAAAAAAATACAAGTCATAAGGGAAGACTTGATATGAGAATAAGATATATTGCTACAGGGAAAGCCTCTTGGGACAATGGCTTGGCAGATATTCTTTCACTGAATCTGCCAAATAAACACAACAGAAAAAAAAAACCCAATTCCGATGATTTACAGAACAAAATGGACTTTAGTTTCACTTGATAGCAATTCCTTTAACTTTGGTACCTCAATTCCTAAGTCTCACATTTATTTCTACAAATTATCTACAACGCTAGAGAACACTATGTCTCCAGGACACTCTTTTTTATTGGCCACTCTGATATTCAGAAAATTAAAGTCTGCTTAGAGTCTACGTGGCTGCTATGACTGCTTCTGTCTCTGTTCCAGTAGGATGGACATCTTCCATAAAGTGAACCATTTTGGGCAAAGGCTGTCTGCATACAGATGCTGAGGAAGACTCTTAGATCCTCTCAGAAAAAGATGATGACTTTGTCAATAGAAAGGATGGATGGCAAAGCCAATTGAGGTGGTTCACACCTATAACTTCAGCACTTAGGGGCCAAAGAGTTTTACTGAGAGTTCAAGGCCATCCTAGACTACCTAGTGAGTTCTAGGCTACCTTTGATTGCAGTGTGAGATTCTGTTTTCTGCAAAATAGTTTTTAAAAGAATTATTTACTTATTTTATGAATATGAGTACATTGTAGTTGTCTTTAGACACACCAGGAGAGAGCATCACATACCATTACAGATGATGTGAGCCACCATGTGGTTGCTGGGAACTGAACTCAGGACTTCTGGAAGAGCAGTCAGTGCTCTTAACCACTAAGTCATCTCTCTACCCCCCTCCCCCAATATTTTTAAGTGTAACTATGATTCATAATTTTAAAACTTGACTTAGAGTCTGAGCTTTCACAGGGCAAGTAACTTAAGGCTTTTACTTATCATATATTAACATTATCCAGCATATCCCCCACCCCTTTTCTCTCTGTCTCTGTCTCTGTCTCTTGTTCTCTTTCTCTGTGTACGTGCATACACATGTGCTCACATACATGTGTAACTCTGTAGAAATGAATGAATAGTTCACATGTAATTTCCTAGGATTTAATAATATAATTTTAGGAAAAAGGGAACTATCAGTGAATAAGTAATAATTTTCTTCAGGGTATTTCTCATTTTATTAACATATTTAATCCTCAGAACAACCAAGTATAATTATTCTATGTCTATTTTTTTAAATGAGGAAAATCAATCATAGAGAAAAAAATTGTAATGATATAGGGGCAGAGTATAAAAGCAAAGCCCAGGCTTTCAGCAGAATCAGTCTGCTTCCTAACTAAGCACACCCTCTAATTTGGAGATTTTCTGTAGTACTAGCTCCTTCTCAGAAGCCATTTAGAACCTGCAAATGCCTAAAAAAGATACATCACAGTCTAAAGTGAGTGAACTTGAAGATTATTGTAATATCTCAAAGTTGGGGTTTTATGACACTTTAATTGGGTTTCTGATGTTCTACTCTGGTTGTATTTCATCTAGAGATAAGTCAAAGCATTCCCCTCAACACAGTCTACCTCTCATACTATCACTGGCATTGGTAGTAGCAAGATGTCATAAGTAGAAATTTATCGATCATTAATACCATTTTGAGAAAAGTTTCCTCAAGTCTCTCTTGCTTTGTATTTTATTTTAAAAAGTTGAAGGCTAGTGTGGGTCTTGGATTTTCAGTAGCTTGTCCATTTCTTGGCTCCAAAAATCAGTATAACACTTGGGTATCACTTCTGATCACTCGCTTTCCACAGACAAGGGTTCTGCTTGAACAGAATACATTAAATTCTTGCTCCAAAGAAGGCAGTAGTAAAGAAAGCAGAGCAAGTTCTCAGTTTCCTCGATGACTTTAAAACAAATCAAATGAATTTGGGGAACTTCATTTCTGGGGATTAGCATCCTATCCTGACAAAGCTGGGCTTTTTGCACTGTTACAATATAAAATCTCTGAAAATATGTCTATCTTGATCTAGTGGCACAGATTTCCCTTGTTCCTAAACTAAATTATTGATGCTACAGTTATCACTTCTTATCTCTTCTTGGGGAGCTCAACAAAATGACTTTCCTACAGCTGAGCCAATAATTGAGGAAGGAGACAGGGCCTTTTGATATTTTTGTTTGTTTGCTCTTGTTCTTGCTCTGTGGAGTGGTTTCAGAGGTGCACACTGTCATGGACTTGAGAGGATCAAATAATGACGCTGGATACATTAATTACTTGTCTCAATGCTCTGACAAACATGACCATATAAGCTCAAAGAAGGAAGAGTTTATTTTGGTTTGCATTTCAAAGGGAGTCTACAATAGCAGGGGGAGCATCAAGGCGGGAGCATGAGACTGCAGGCCTCTTGTGACCACAGTCAAGAAGCAGACAGAGAGATGAATGCTTCTGCATAGCTGGCTTTCTCCGTTGGCGTGAATTCAGGACAGTAGTCCATGAAATGGTACTGCTCAATTCAACTAATAGATGGCCCCTCACAGACACACCTAGGGGTTCATCTCTGTGGTAATTTTATATCCTATCAAGTTCACAATCATGATAAAGTATGACACAGGGTCTTCTATTTGAATGTGGAATAGACTAAGATTGCATACAACTAATTGAAGAAATGACTCGGATTTGCAGTTGCTGCAGGAGATGGAGTTCAGGAGGGAAGTCTCTGCAAGCATCTATGGTAGTTCTTTTCCATCACCTAGAGGACACACTTGTAATAGGAGAGGTAGAAAATGGATAAGGAACCCAACAGTCTGCCAAGTCTGAGGATCATTCGTTTTTATTCAACTGGACAAATAAGGAGGTATGCTGCCATTTTGTTATTGTCCAAACAATATGGTAGCTGCATTATATACAAATCATTGTGTATGCAGCTATATCTAATGTGTCTATTAAACCAGTATTTGTTTATGAAGCAGAACCATGAAATAGGTATAGTTAGTGATTTCATTTTTAAGCCATTGTTTTCATTTTTATTGGTGCATTTAAGTGGACATATTTGTGTGGAGTGATTTCTTGCCATTTATAATTTCAATTTATTTGATAAATACAAATGGTCTACAGGGAAAGTATCATTTGGTGGTTTATGAGAATATTACCAGAGTTCAGATTACTTAGCCAGCACTTCCTAGTTTTATAACTAAAGCAAGGAATTCAGTTTCCTCATATGACAAACAAAGCTAGTAACTGGTCCTCAGTGTTGGTCATGTGAAAATTGTCTAGGTTAACATATGACAAGAAAACTAATGTTTCTGTATGCATCTGGAGTAGCATGAATAATGGTACTTATGATTTTCAAGACCCTGGCAGGCATTGTACTTAGTGCTTTTCATACTCAGTATCTGTCATTGCTAATATGATGCTCAGTAGCTATAGACATGATACCTACTCAGTCGATTTATGCTTTCTTTATGTAGTAATCTGTCTGGTTTTAATTTCATACATATTTCTATTCCAGGTCTAGATCTGTCTTTCTACAGCTTTGATTTTACCACATAGCAATCCAAGGAGAAGAAAATGTGTTTTCCTTAGACAGTTTTCAAAGAGGATCTAGAGAAAGCAAATGAGACAATTAAAAATGCCCATTAGTAGTCACCAGAGAAGTTAAAGTATCAAGGAGCTATTATCCCACACTCAGCTGGACTAAACTAAAAACAATGGATAAGAAGAAGAAGAAAGCAAATCCCAGACTGATAATCCCAAGTGCTGACAAGGGGATGAAGCCACAGGACCAATTAGACATTGTTAATGAGATTTAAAAACTGTACATCCACTTTGGAAAACTACTGGCACTTAATGCACATCTAACAGCAATCTTGTTCTCAGAATTACCAAAGGGAAATGAAAAGTGTATTCATAGAAAAAACAAATAATTATAATGCCTTTATTCATAGGTGTTAAAATATGGAAAACTATCCAGATGTTCTTAAGCTGAAGTCAAGAAATGAAATTCAATGATAAGGAAGTTACCCACCACTACAAAACAGGCATGTTTCAGGTCTATATGAGAAATGAAGGGAGGTTAGATTCGAGGGATGCATATGGTTATGACTTTCAGGAAAAGGCAAACCATTGAGACAGAATATAGATTGTCATCTAAGAGCTGAGGGCCATAGATGGTTAATTTCAAAAGGAGCTTGAGAGGATGTTTTGGGATAACTCTCAGTTTTACTGTGGTGATAGTTACACTGGATTATAGTGTCTTCCAGATCTTATAGAACTATATACTAAAAAAATAGATATAATGCTATGGACTATGTAGGTCAATAAATCTAAGAAAATTCTTCTCAATAGCAGACCTACAACTTAACTAACTAAGCAGTAGGATATACCCTCTAAAATGGATCCTTAAATAATGTCCCCTAATGACCTTCACTGTCTTCAGTCAATGTTCCTCTGTCAGTAAGAGATGCTATATGCTGTTTTACTTTTTTCTGTTTGGCCCAGCTGTCTTACACAAGGATTGCTTCACCAGTTCTTGATGCATGTTGACGTCACTCAGGTCTATGTCACATGCCACTGTCTCAGTGACCTCCTCTTTCCAGTCCAGTTATATCTCTAGAAAATTCTTCCATGACTTCTTTGACTCACTCATTTGGAATTTTAACATTTGAATTTTTATCTAGATGCTGTTTGTTTTCAGATTTATTCACTCACATATTCTTAGATGACTTGGACAGACATGTAACCGAGTAAGTAAGCATATAGATTAGTACCAGAGGAGAAATGACCATTATGGGAGAAGGAGAGGGGGAAGCCCTTCAATGGGGTGATCAGGTATGTCTAGCCCAGATCAAATGCAGAAAATGGTGGATTTTCTAAATTCAGACAGAATCCACACAGAATCAAACTCCCCTTTTAGTTCCTCAGGGAATGTCAAGAAACCATATCCAAGAACAGTTAGGACTTTTCTGGTCTAAGGTCACTTGGAGATACATTCTAAACGCTGGAGAGACCCTATGAAGTTCCTCCAGATGTTGATTTAGTGCATGGCTCCCCCTAGGGGGCTACAGTCTTCACAACCTCTCTACCTTTTTCTTTAAAAGTTTGCTTAAAGGAAAATGTATAGGCCATGATTCTTAGAAACTTGACATGGGATAGTTTTCATATTGATGTCAACTGGCCCTAAGAAAAATTACAGTCATAGGTTTCCTTGGAGTGAGAACAGAGAGCACAATACTAATAAGGTGAATCTTGTATGGAACAGGCACTGTGATAATACCCTCAGGCATAGCATCAATCCTTATAAACTCTGTGAGGAGAGTATAAATACATAACCCTTACTTGAAACCCTCAGTCTAGATGATTCAGTGCAAACATATACACATACTTGATAGTTATAAATGGTATTTATTACGTGATCCTCTACCATGGTCCAGGTAGCATTCGGCAGTTAAGCATACTAATTAATATTCTGGCATTTAGACCTCTTTCTTATGGCTCAATGTCTAAGAGTACTTGCTGCTCTTTTAGAATACCAGAGTTTAATTCTCAACACCCATTTTGGGTGGCTTACAGCCATCTATAATGTAAGTTGCAGAGGACCAAGGCTCTCTCTGGCTTCTGTTTGTATCTTTATGCATATGGATACACATGTAGGCATACACACACACACAAAAGCACACATACAAATAAAAATAAAATCTTATAAAGTCTACTTCCTTCTTTTTGCATGAAGTAAGGTAAATAAAAATTACATGTATCCCGATACAAGTTAATAATTTTGCCACTAAAGGATTACTGAAAACATTTTTGCTTTGTTGAGAATTTTTGAATTGTAGATAAAGATACTTATAGGCCTACACACTATGGCTGTTTTACAGTATGAGAAATTGAGGTATCATTAAGATGACTGGCACAAGTTCTCTCACTAATTGGTGGTGCAATCAGGAGGCATACTTTGATAGCTTCAGCTCAGAGGATTCTCTTTCTGCATGTGTCTCTCCCTGTCCCTCTCCATGTCCCTCTCCCTGTACCTCTCCATGTCCCTCTCCCAGTCCCTCTCTCTTTGTCCCTCTCCCTTTCCTTCACCCCCCTCACACACACACATGTATACATGCATACACACATACATGTGAGTGCACACAAGCACATATACTCATGTGTACTCAGCTTAAAATCAAACACACCTACCACATGTAGAAAGCACACTTAATTTAATTCAACTAATCAATAGACATCCCCACCATCTTCACCTAACTGATGAAGGTACATGAGATCTGAGTAGTCCAGGTACTTCTTGTACCCTTCTCCAGGCACCACCCCTCCCACATTATTTTAACTCGTATAACCATGTGTTGGTTTTGTATGTTTTGGCCCTATATATAGGTGACCACGTAGGATGTAGCCTTCTATATCTTCCTTTCCTAGATTCATTCATGCTCCTGAAAGTAGGTGTACTTTGTTCTTTCTCTTGTTGTGTGCCAGTTTGCTATGCAAGTATATCATTGACAGTTGGACGTTTTTCTCTTGGCAGACATGTGAGGTGGTTCCACTTCAGAGGAGGTTCTTACTGTCATCAACTATCAGTGTCTAGCTCAGCCTTAACCTCCATAGGCTATCACAATAGAGCAAACCAGTTCCTCCAATCAGAATGAAGGCAGCTAGCTCATAAATGACCTTGCCTTCTGTTTATAGCTCTAATGTAGAGGTCTTACTAGATAAACTTTTTCTGTAAAGGGCCATATGGTAAACAATTTGGATTTTGTGAGCTGCATGGCTCACAAATACAGACTCTGCCACTGTGGTGTGTCAGCATTATAGACAATTTGTAAACCAGTACATGTGCATTCCAACACATCTTCAGTTGAAGAAACAAGAGATGATGAGATTTGATCAGTAAGTTACAGTATGGCAAACTTCCTTTCTAGTGAATGTTGGAGAAGTCATTAAATCACTGGGGACCTGTTCCTTAATGTGGAACCCTGGCCTTTTCTTCACTGTCTCTGCTTTCAGGTTTATGATGTAAAGGTTTGATTTGTCACACACTGTGCCATGCTGTGCTCTTCACTGAGATCCCAGACTAATGGAACTAAGTGATCATGAACTGGAACTTGTAAAACTGTGAAAGACAACAACAAAACCTTTTAATGTGGCAAGAAACTTATCTAGGTTATTTTGTTGTAGTGATGGAGAACTGAGTATGGACCACTTGAGCAAGTACTTTATTCTTGCTCATGTAAATGTCCAACCTGAGTTTGGAGATGCTTAACAGCATGTATACTGGTGGGTAGTATGCAGCACTCTTCTGGTACATCTATGAATAAACCTCAGAGTATTTGTATGCCCATTTTGCATTAAATGCAAAAATATGTATGTTTGGGGGCATATTTATTTTTTGGTAGCACTTGCTTTAGCTTTAATTAACATCTAAGAGATATTTTTATCCCCTATATCAGGAAGAACAAAGGCCTAGAGAGACAGAGGTGAGAAATAAGACCATGAGAAATGGAAAAGGCCAAATGGTTTGGTTTTTGTTGCCACATATGTAGCCAAGGTATTTTTTCTAACCAGTAAAGGCAATGTATCCAAATTCTAAATTCAAATATAAATTTCAGAAAGGGATATCCTTCTTTAGAAAAATTAGTGGTTTTTTATCTGAGAGGCATCTCTCCTTTTGTATGAGTCTTACCTACAAGGTGTGTGGTCCAGCAGTGGCAGACTTACAGGTAGGTTAAGTGAGTTTGATGCTGAAGTACTTAATACCACTGCTGTTTCTGAGGGTAAATAATCCCACATGAATAATAATATCTGTAACTCTAAATTTGTATCTTTATATAAGTGCCCATGGCCCAGGTCCTTCCATATGGGTTCTATGCCTCCAAAGTACTTTCTATACTGAAAAGATCAGCAAGACAGTGAACACATTATTGTTAGCTGTATTTCATGTTCTCAATTCCTTTGAGAAAGATCCTAATTAGTCTAAGCAGTGTTTAATGTAAATCAAGTTTCACTTTCAAAATTTCAATGGCCCCATTCTGACAGAATGTAGATTTTTTTAATGCTATACATAAAACATGGGTGCTAGTAAAACACTATAATGACAGACAGAGAAGAGCAGAAATCAATACATAGAAAGTTACTGAAATTAGGTAGGCATGACCTCCTTCAGCAGCCTGCAAAATAACCCTGAATGGTCAGACTTTCTGGATAGTTGCTGAGGGCTGGGGCTACTGCCTACGCACCCACTGTACACTCTAGCAAAGCTTCTGCAAGTGATTGCTCTGACTTACCAGGGAGGAAAATGTTGCTGAAGTCTGCCCTGCATGAAAAGCATGGCGCTAGACAACCCTTGGGACACTGCTGAGATTCTCAATGTCCTGATTTATTTCACAATGTAATTCAATTATGGTAAGCAGAGTGTGCTTTTATATTTTCCAATCCTCTTATACACCAAATCACAAAGCCAGATACCTTTTATTAGTGTTTGATAGCATGTGGTTAGCAGTGTTATAAAGAAAATAAGGAAATGGGGTACTTACAGATTTAGTATAAACTATGATTAATTTTTATTAAGAGGAGACATTTATAAATCATATGAGCTGACAATGTTTTCAAAGATTTTTTTTCTTGAGTTGGGTAGATCTTTGCTATGCAGAATGCAGAATTGTATATGAGATATTTGAGTGTCTAAAACGATGTATGATAAATGAAGTAGCATGCTACTTATACGCTTATCATGTTCCCTGACTAGCAACAGGTTCAGCAAAGGGCACAGCCAGTAAATGAAATTTTCCACCAGGACAATATATCATCACAAGAAATGTATGCGCTGAAAACTTACAAGCTTGCTCAAGATGCGGACAAGGTGTGAAATGGTAAAAAATGAAAAGCAGCCAGATCGTTCAGCAAATTTCAAATTCAAGTGAATATTGGTTGGAGCTGATGCCTTAGCTGTTTCAAACGACAAGAGTAAGGGAGAAGATGCAAACACGATCTGAAGGCAAGAATAAGTTTCTGTTATTACCAATGCCACAGAAGCAAAGGAAAGGACATAGCGCTGCATATGGCTGTCATGATATTAATTGAGAAAGAGGTTTCTGTTACATTTTTTGAGGAATCTTCATTATGTTTAACCTTGAACAAGTCTCTTAATACTTTCACACTTTAATTTTTCTGGTTGCTAAATGCAAGGCAGGACAAATAATCTCATAAAGTGTCCTTTTTAAAAAGAGAATTTTGTGGTTCTCTGATTTTTAGTTTGAAACCACCAAAAAAAAATAGTCAGAGGAGATGGTTTTCAATACATATTACAGTAACAGTTTCTCAGGAGGAGCTTGCAATTGCATTTTGCTGCTTAACCCAATAATAACAGCATCTACTCAAGGAATATGCCAGAAAATGCAAATGTGCTTGGTTAGTATTTTCTTTCAATAATTATCATACCTGGTAGCTTATTCTTGCCATCTTTGATTTCCTTCAAAGCCACTGAACAATGATCCTGTCAAAGAAGTGTCTGTACAAACCAGGAGGTGCAAGCTAAGTCCCCCATACATGTTAACATCAGGAGCCACCAAGGTCTGTTGATAGGCACCAGGCATCCTATTTCCCTTTGCTAGCTACTTCTGGTGACAGTGTGAAGTGACAGCTGCAAGGGTGAATTACCTGCAGGTAGTGTCAATAGGTATAAATTACAATAGACCTCAGTGACAGCTATTCTAAAGAAGGGCTTCCTGTATGTTAAAAAGCTCAGTGGAGACAATGCCCAGAAAGTAAAGGAATAAATGCAATCTGATGTAGACTGAATCTTGTCAACACCAAGGACCTTAGAGGAAAAACAGGCTGAAACTCAGTGACATTGAAGGAAAGGAGCAGTGTGGGTACCATATCTGTGTGACCCTAAATGGACCCTAAATGGCTGAAATGGAGGTGGTAACAACTGCCTCACCAAGTCTCCATATGGATGACTTTGTACTACCTGGAGCGTCCTGAGTATGCTGCTTGTCTGGGAGTCATTCTCTTTGTGATATACACTAATACCTCTGTGACATAGCTTTTGTTTCTTCTCCTCCTGTTCTAGAAATGAATACCTTTGAATATGGGCCAGTAAAGATGGGATTCTAAGATGAATCAGGAAAGTGAAAACTCTATTTGTAGCGAGGAAGAAAGGAATGAGATGATACTAATTAGGATAGGAAAAGTAGCTAGTCTTAAAATGTAAGGGATAGCTTGAATGGCCATCCTGGTGGTACAGACTCTAGGTAAACAAACCAGCAGGTTGGGATGTGCTGTGCACAGGATTAGAAATGTGTGAACTAAGAGTAGGAAGAGAACAAACAGGCTCCTGAGCACAGTGAGAAAGCTAAGTCTGAAAAGAATTATAGATGACAGCTTATATTTGGCTAGATCAGGCAAGAAAGTTATTTTGTTAGATGGTGCACTGATCTGGATGGTTTTCCTTGTAGAAAGATGTTACATGTCATAGAAATAGAAACAATGGCGTTAGTGATGCATGGACAATCCAGTGTGCTGGCAAGAAGACTAACATTTAGCAGACAGCAAAGCTTTTTTGTGAAGTCTCCATTAAGTCATTTTGCTTATGTGAAGAAGTGATAAGAAGCATGATTGGAACAAAGGATACTTTGACATCTGGTGGGGGGAAGGTCTGGGGGCAGTGTTCTGCAAAGCAGGATAGCCAGAGACACCAAGAAAGGCAGTTTGCAAGAGCACACCCAGCAGACCCACCTGTCCTCCCAGCCCTCCTCCTTCCTAGAGATGAACACATGGCTACGTTTTTTCTTCACCTGAAAGAGAAATCACAGATTCCAACAATTGATGAAAACTAATCTTCACAGCAAAATTCATAGAGGCTAAGACTCAGGAGCACATAGGCCACAGTACTGTGTGGTATCAGAGGGTACCATCCACACGTCTCTCTTAGCATCCCATGGGGACTTCCTAACAGGGCAGGGCTGAAAGTATCCATGTGCTTATCAGAGAATATTTCAATTCATGTTCAAAATCTTATTTTAATTATAATAATTTCTGAGACTATCATCTTATTCAATATTTAAGTAATCCAATTCATTATTAAAACAGAAACACACATTTTTTTTCCTAATAGAAAATTTCCAATAACCTTGGCTTATTGTCCACAGGATGGAGCTCATATGGTACTGTCTTTAGCATACACTAATGGTGGAGTTTCTAAACAATTTATGTTAAAACAAACAGGACAGGAGATCCACATATCTATGGGTAGCAGAACATTAAAGATTCAACAATGCTTTTCTCTGTGCTGAATACCATTTAATGAAACAACTCAGAGGAAATAACCACATGCTCTGATTTCACAACTGGGAGCCTGGAAAACACGAGTGGGGGACAATTGAGCAGATGGATTGATATAATTAAAGTCATAAGGTTTTATGTTTTTTTAAAGACTCTGCTGTGCAGGAAAATGAGTCACTGGGAAGAGCAGTAATGTAACTGTGTGGTGGGGGTGATACTCCCAAGCTCACGTTCCTGTCAAAACACTGGCTGCCAGCAGGAGCTTGTATGACCATGTGGAGAGGTCCCAAGACCACGCTCCCACAGTGCCCTACACTCAGCTCACCACAGGCCTCTGGACAGAATGGCTCCTCTGTGTAATAAGAGGGGAAGGCATGGTCCTTGGCAAACGGTTCCTTCCAATTGCAGACAACAAGAATATAGCAGTGCAAGAAGTTTCATGCTGACTAGTGTCTGTACTTTTTAAATTACTGAGAACTTAAGTAACTTGAAAGGCAGCTAACACCAAAAACCAAACCAAAACAAAAAACAAAAACAAAGACCAAATCAAACAACCAATCAATCAAACAAACAAGCAAACAAACAAAAAACCGAATTGTGGAATTCAGGCTAAATAACACAATATTGGAACATTTGAAAAATAACCTACTTTTATGTTTTATCTTTCCCAGTAAACTATGAGTTTTCTATTGCTCATTTTGGAATATAGCAATATTGAGAATGTGGGTCCAAGTGCCTTTTTACTGGTGTCCTGGGGACAGCAATGAAATCTCTAGTTAATAAAACATCCAAGGAACAAATGAATTAGCTAACCATTAGCTAACAATTCACACTTTGTAAGAAAACATCTTAACTACTTAAGTTATAATGTTTTATAAGAATCTAAAAATATTATTGGTGATAAGCTTAAAAGCCAAGAAAATTAGTTTCATGAAGAATAGAAATATTACAGGCAGAGTCAAGAAATTTTGTAGATGTCCTTGAGAGAGCACAAAACTTTATTTCATGGGCAAATCCTAAGTTTAATGCCATGAAAATTGATCCCACAGCAGCAGATTCTTTGCCTTTAGCATGTGTGTTATTTCAGACCAATGACATGGGCCATAACTACTTCTGATCTTAGCAAGTCATGGAAACATGAAACAATTGCTACAGCAATAATATTTGCTCCATATGTTGAGTTCAATGAAATCCTGGGTAAGGAGAAGCAAAAGGAGGATCTGCGCAGTGTCAGCTGCTCATTCTGTCCTGTTCTTGCCACTCTGCAGCAACATAGTATTCAGATTTATTCAGTAAATATTGGAAACCTACTCTAGCTGAAGGAACTGACATGTATTTTTATAAAATTGAATGCTTTTAACTTTAAATTAAAACATTCTCAGTCTAGTGCCTACAAGCCATAGTCTTATGGGAGGGATTCCCTTCGTTCTCTAGATTATAAATGCAGTGGCTATCATTCTAGTTGGTGACCTTGGCCATTCATCAAGAGATAGCAATAATTTTGATCTAGAAGAAGAACAAGTAAATACATTGATTATGTTCTTTCCTTTTTTATTACTGAAATCTTTGTAGCCTATTTGATGTTTGTGTTTGGAAAGATGAACAATGAATAAACATCTAGGTAATATCTGAAAAGCATGTCAACAATGGTATATATTCAGATGGTAATCATAAAATAATATTTTTATCTGCTTGTAACATTTTAAACTATTGATTGTCTTAGGAAAATATATTTATAGCAGCTTTTATCACCGTAATGAGAAACTTCAATGATTTTTATGTATGTTGACTTTTCTATTCTAAATAAAGAGAAGAATCATAGACAACATTTTACATCCCGTTCTTAAAAATAAATTGTATTTGTTTCAGAATGGTTGGTAATCATTTATAACAATGAAGTAGTTGTAAACAGGGATTTGGGACCAGAAAAACACGGATTTAAAATCAAGTTCTCTTAAAGTTGCTAGTGTGCCAGGACACACTGCTGGCTGATAGAAACGACTCTAAACATAATCTCTTTTTTTGTTGTTGTGGTCACTTGTCTTTTGTTTTCTCCCCATACTATCATCAGGTTAGAGCCTGCTCTACACAGGTTTCAGGAAATCTTTAGGCCTTTCCCTAAGTTCAATAATCCTCTGCATCTGAGAGATGGGGTGGGGTTTCACAGCACAAAGCTTTAAGGGCAATTCTGGAAGAAGATACCCACGTTTCTCCACTTTCTTTTGGCCAGAGATGTCCCAGAGTCCTAATTAGCTGCTAGACAGAATAGAAGATACAGTCTGTGAGTCCATGTGAAAAAGAGAAAAGAGTTGTTTACACAAACATCTCTGCCCTGTCACCCAGCCGTTTTCAGTCAAACTTCTGTCTTGTCTAAAATGATCCAACTGTATGAACTCCACCGAGTAGAGATGACTAAAGATGATGTTTACAAAGCATTTAGTGTCTGGTATCTAATAAGTGGTCAAAATGCTGTATTTTTGGAATTTTATTTAATTTCTGAAACAAAAGTGCACAAAACTATGAAGGATACAAAAGTGTTTCAGTCACGCTAACAAGATTAAGATCTCTTGCTTACCACAATTTCTAGCCAGGAAATCTTTCACTCTGTGATTGGAAATCCAATCAAGTTTTCTTCCCCACTGTCCTGATTCTCCCTCTAACATCTCTAAGGTCAGTGTACATGACATTTTGGACTCCCTAGCTTTGGTGGCAGGTCTGTCCTGTTCCTCACATTCAGAATTGTCCCTGGGCCTTTACTTTGTAGATGCCAGTAGCATTGCCTCCTCCAAAAGGAACAACAAAAAAATGTTTCCAGACATTGCCAGATATTCCTGGGAGTTGGAGGATGAATCACTACTCGCTGAGCATTTCTGTGCTAGATATTATTTTTCTGTATTGGAGATTGAACTGAGGGCCTTGTGCATGCCAGGCAATCTCTCTGTCACTTAGCTACACCAATCCTTTCTCTCCCTAGCATTTGTATACCTTATTAACACAGACCCATTTTGGTTGGAGATTGTGTTGTAACAAATTTTGTCAGCTAAGATTTTATCTGACACGTGCATACCACATTAAACATACCGAAAACTAATGCCTGGCATTCTGCTTTTGCTTATTATTTATTTCAAGAGTGGTCAGAGCTCTGATACTTCTGTGGAAACCTGTGTGCTGTTCTCATGTTCCCTGTTGTGGAAAAAGATAACCCACCACAGTCAGAGACTGGGAGCCATCCTCGTCAATCACTCAGCTCCTCAGGCCTTGCTGGGACCTGTTACTATCTCCTCGTATCAGGGTTGTGCCATCGAGTCCTGCTGCCTTGTGCCTACACAAAGCTTGTGGGGATTGTTTCATTTTCCCTCAGTGTGAGAACTAAGTGGGATGAATTTTGCAGGTGCTCAGCATTTACTACACGCTCAGCCGATGTGAAATAAGTGTGAGGTATTCACTAGGTTCGGTTGCATCAAAAGTAGATATTTCTGTTAGAAACCCTCACTATTTTACAATGTTCAAGACCACACACATTGCTCGGGACAAAGATGATAAAATAAATGGGAAAGCAACCATTATGAAATTCATATTGAGTACATACATTTTTCATGTGAATGACATGTTTTATGTAAATAATACTCATGTAATTACTGTGAAAATTTTGATCAGTAGTGATTCTTAATATATGAGCTTAAGTGTTAAGTCACTCAGTTGACATCAGAGCCACTGTAGTGAACACTTCATCGGTGGGGATATTAGGCAGTCAGGCCACAGGATGAGGATGAGAGATGAAGGACGCATTGCTTCCTTCTAAAATAACCCCTTATCCGTTAACATAGGCTTGGCCTGAGTGCTCGTTTTCATATGCTTCTGGAAAGACTGAAATTTGGTCAGTTTTCTCTGTGGCTGGCCTTTTGGACAAGGTTTGCCAGCTCTTCAAGACTGCATCCTGACATAAAGCTGGAAGACACACAAACAAAAGCCATCTTGTTTGTGTGTCTCTCTCTAGCCCTTTATGTATTCCCAAGTAAATGTCAAAGGGGTTGCTATCTTCCAACTGGAGCTATCAATCTACCAGAAGCACCATATCTCAAGAGAGGCTCTCTTTACTAAACAGGAACTTGATGCTGAAAAGGATCCCTGCATCCCATTTAGTAAGCACTGCTTACCACTCTGTGGTCCACGGCGGTCACTGATGGATCAGAAGGGATGTTCTTGTGGTTGCAAAGAAATGGAGATCAGAGGCTTTCAGTGTCTTAGTCTGGTCCCCAGGGTATGTTTATCCCACATTCTGTGGAGTCCACAAGGCACTCCCCGTACAGCTATTGTGGACCCATCCATGAGCCAGGGAGCAAGGGTCCCAGGCTCAGCAGCTATTAATTAAGGGAATTGTTCCCAGGACTGCAATTACAACCCAAAAGATCCCACTTAGCATCTCTTCAGGAATCTCTTGTTTCTGTAATGCTGATGTCTCTAAAAGATTCATTTGTGGCCACTTACTGATTACATTTACTTCAGTATATTGTTTCAGATGGGCAGGACGGGAAGCCAATACTAGATATTGACCTGGGCAGCATCCTGTGATTACGTGGCTGCCCCAGCTATCATTAACCACCCTGTTTTATTTTCTGAATGCCACAAACACTACTGGTGACAGACCCATGACCTTTTCCCTAGAAATGTTATGAACTGAATACGCACAGAAATGACTTGAGGGATGGATGTCAGTTTGATTCTTTCAATGCTCTGACAGCATCTGCAGTAAGTCTCTGACTTTGAAGTTGGAGCACGTTTTGGTGGAGCTAATTGCATTCCATTTGTATAGAATAACTAATAACCTAAAAAGTAAAAGGTGGAAGCAAAGGTCTTCCTTTGTATATAGCATACTCCAGCCCAGTCTCGAAAGCAAAATTAATGTGCTTTATTTTAAATTTAGAAAAACTCTCAATTTGTCACCACCATTAAGAAAGGAAAAAAAATGGGTGAGCTAGGTAAAGTACTTTTTCAATAAGCATAAAGACCTGAGTTCAGATCCACAGCACCCATGTAAAAGCTGACATAGAAGGCTGCATCTATAACTGCAGTGCTGGGGTGGTGGAAGAAAAGTAGGGCTTGGAGAAGTGTGCCTAGCCTAGTTGAAGTGGCAAAGTTCCAAGTGAAGTAAGAATCTTGCCTCAAGACCTGGGGAGGGAGAAGGGAGGTCAGAACAGAAGAGAAGAGAGGAAGGAGGGGGAAATAACACTAAAAATGTTTGAAAAAGCCATAATGGATTACTGTTTAAAATTTATCTGAAATTATAGACAATACCTACAAGCATATATAGTTTACATAGCATATATAGTTTAAATGAAGTTAAGCCACTTAAACTGACAGTGTTCCCTCCAAGAGCCATATATTAGCTAACAAAATCCCTAATACTTGGCATGAAAAAAAGCTTTTCAAGTTGTTTGTCAAGCAAGTCAAAATACTCCCAAAACAACATAGACTTGGTTGTCCCCACAAAACTAAAAGGTATGTGCCTCTTGCTGAAGGTATCATACACTTCAAACTCAGGACTTGGTGAGCCTGAGATGGTTCTGACCCGAAAACCTGCTCTCTGAGGATTCACTTTCATGGTACTGAAAGGTGGCCACACAAGCTTCCAAGGGGCAGAAGCAGCCAACAGTCCTATGCAGCTGCAAAGTCCATGAACCACAGAAATGACCAGCATGACAAGATGCACTTAACATCTTGGTGGTGACCAACAGCCATCTCACTTGGCTTAAGGAATGCTTGACAGAAGAGATTGTACCCAGTACCAGAAATCTAGCCAACTGCACAGAGCTAATGTGGTCATGGATCTTAAAGGAGAACCTATAACTACAAGTATACAAAATCAATATAGTTCTTAACTACCTTCTAAATATTTGTTCTTGTACCCTCAGATAAGTGTATTACCCAAGCTTCACTAAAACCAAAGATGCTTCTCTTTCTAACAGACCTGGACCATTACAGAAAACCACAACTGGTCAAAATTCAGAGAACAACTTATTTTGGGCTACCCTGCACCAGTGGATATATCTCCAGCAGTTCTTGTACCTAAGACTCAGGGAATACTGAGGAAGAGAAGACAGAAAGATTATAAAAACTAGAGGACCAGAAAGTTTGTTATGAGATCATGTTTCCTAGAAATGACAGGGAAGTGTTCCCCATGATACCTCAAGAATATGACTACATGAACAAGACCTGGTGCTAATGTGGAAGGGAGAAATCTCAGGGGATCCCACTCTTAGGCAAAGAACTACAGGCAACTAAGGGATAATGAGAGACAGAGAGTAATCTTCCCAGAGAAAGGAAATTCCTAGTTGGTTATCTAATGCTAAATACTCAGCTCTGATCTCACACTTGCAAGCAGCACTACATAGACTTGGCAATGATTTTGCACACACACACACACACACACACACACACACACACACGCACAAACACACACATTCAAAAACATACATGCACAAATTCACACACATTTAAAAATAGCTAATATGTAGTAACATTATTAAGTATAACATATAATTCCCTATTACCTGGTTGTATCTATCTGTATTTTTTTAACATATACACAAATATAAATGCTGTGGGTCAAGTAACCTCAGAACATAAAAGCTGAGGGAAAAAGGAAAAAGCATGGCCTGGATAAGGCAGACGAATTCATCCCTACCTCTTGAACTCTTTCTCCTCATCTCTCCAGCTACAACATCCTAATTTCACCAGGGGTTCCTGGAGCTGCCATCGCACGCTAGCTCCACACTGACTTCCAGCAGGATGATTTTAATGGTAAAAGAGTCAGGAGGTATGCTGGGACCATCGAGTCAAAGCTCTGTAACAGGGTGGGGAAGCCAACTTGTTTCTAAGGCTTCCATGTGATGCCTTGGACTGAGCCCCACCCCTGCAGCGAACAAACAGCTCTAACTCATTAAATGGAACTTGTAATTTTCTTATTAGTGAAAAATAGAAAAATCAAAAGTAGCAAACTTCACAAATGAAGTGTAGTTGATGAGAATAATGACAATAAAGAGGCAGTCCAAACTGTCACCTGAAAGGAAAACCATTTCCAATACTGAGTGGATTATTGAAATACAGAACAAGTGTCAATTTTGCCAAAGGCCTTAGTTTTTAGAATTTTATTTATTTATTTTATTTATTTTAAAGAAATTCTACCTATCATCAGCTCTGTTTCATAGAGAAAGAAACAAAAAGAAAGAAGAGAGGCAGATAATAGATTTTTAAATTCTAAGGCAAATAATTTCATGGCTTATGCTTTGCCATGAGGATGAGAAAATTTAAATACATCAGATACTTAAGGCATTGTAACTTAGAAGTTAAAGACTTGAAAAAGCCATGGGCAGCTGTCACTGCAGTAAGAAGAATGAGGGATGAACTAGCCCACCCTGGCACCCTCTTAAGAGCCCCGCCCCCATCCCCTGCCCCTGTACTACCAAACATAAAGAGACAGGCTTATTCTTTTCTTCCTACAATGTACATCTCTGGTCACAGAAACAATTGCAATTATTTCACAAAATTGGAACACAAAGATAGAAAAATGGACTTTTGAATGATCCATTTGTCAGAAGATATACATTTACCATTTTGCTAACACGTTCTAGGTTTTGATGAGGTGACAATCATACTTTGGAGACAAAAAAGAAAGTGGTTTAAAAATAAAACCTTTACATTCAGTGCATTTGCTTCCCTCGTGTGCATTTGCGAGCTTTCCTGGACATTACCTAAACAATGCAGAACTAAGGAGGGGTGGTGGCCTGCCTCTAAAACGTACAGTTGGGTTGTGTTTGTGAGCCTTTGATGTTCTCTAATAACCCCAAGTAAAAGGCTGAATGCATTCAACAACAGTAGCTGAAAAAAGTGCAATGAGTCATATTATAAGAAAATGGAGAAAAGGATCCAGGCCTCTCCACTGAGCACAATCCTATATTGTAGGCAATCTGTGATAACACCCTTTTCATTTCTGTTCAGTCCCATAAAATTACCACTAACATTACAACTCATGCAGAACACAGATAAATGTAAAAATGTCACAGAATTCTTCCAGATGGGACTTTTAGTTCCACTAGATCACCATCTACTTTTTACTTGTCTAATATTTCATTACAACCTTCCATAAGTTAATTTTCTTCCCACTGACCATGTAAATCACAAATCAATTTTCATTTAAAATGCCTGACTACAGATTGCTCCTGAAAGCTTGGAGCATATGCTTCAGTGAACTCTCCAATGTCTTTAATGTACATTAGAAAAATGTTGTTTTTCTAAAAAAAAAAAAAGGAAAAAAATTCTTAAAAGAAGAGAGTGAATTAATTCTACCTTAAAATCTGGCATGAGACCCGAGGCTTCCTACGCTCTCCTTAAAAGACTGATGTATCTTTAGGCATGAAATCACTTGTGGCCAAACATTTACCATGAAAATAGCAATGTTTTACACTAGCATAAAATACAGCCTATTTACCCAAGAAAATGCCTGGCACACTCCACATATCTATTATACACATGTGGTATAGCTTTTAAAAAATAAAATACGGGTAAAATTTGGGTTAACATCTCTTTTGTCACTGATAATTGTGTGAATACTGTAAATATAGAAATTTTCTCTTGGTAGTCCCTTGAAACTCAGATTGCTCCTCAGTTACAGAAGCAGGAGGTCAACCCCAGTTCTCCCAACTGTCACAGTACTAACTGTCGCCTTCAGCTTTTGTAGGAGAATATGAAGCACTTGAGTTGGGGGGAAGTTGGGCAGTTACAATGCAGTAAAATTTTTGTGATAGATCTCAAATGTTTGCTCCTTACTTAAAACATATAATTTTGATAGTATTCTGCTTTGAGCAGATACTTATGTCTGATAATGTTTTGAGTTCTTTTTCCAGCATTAAAAGAATTCACAGAGGCTTAAGGTTTTGTTCTTTACATTTTGTAAGTGGTATTTACTTATGAACACAATGTTGAAGTATCCCAGATGAGAAGCGGTTGTAGTTTTATTTCTCAAATACAGTTGACAAATGATTGTAACCAGAAAGCTGTTCCAACATGGAATACTGTCCTAGGTCCCACAGAGACCTGGGCTTGCAGAGTCAGATTTACTGAGCATGTTGGAGGTGTAGTGGCTCATGAGTGTTCTATTCAGATGACCCAACTGCATGCCCCAAGAAGTTTGAGTAGTTTTGCTGGCTGTGCTGGGGATGTTGGTAGCTACTTTCCTCTTTTTTTTTTTTTTAAGTAAAGAAGTGTAAAGGCATCAGCATTTTGAACAGAAAATGGTCTCAGAGCAAGGCTTTATGGGTTGGAAGAGCTCTACCAAGGAAACAAAACTTTCTTTCTGGAGGTTGGCCAAAAATTAATGTGATTTTATGGGCCACCCATTAATCTCCTGAAAAAGATGCAATACCATTTTACGAGCACCAATGACTTTATGATCTTGAGGGGCCTCTGCACAGCAGCTTCTTACTTTGGAGGTGACTTGGCCACGTTACCCTCTATCCTGTTATGGGCTGGTGCATGAGGCAGGTAGCAGAAATTAAGCAAAAGCAAGATAAGTCCGTTTTTGCTGTTGTTGTTTGTGTGTCAATGGTTTCAGGGCTGATCCGTCTGTATTGGGTAATTAGTGAGGGGGCTCATTCCTGGGAGAGGCCAGTTCTCCCTCTCTAGGCAATCATTAGTTGCCTGCCTGAAGTTAGTTGTCTAGTGGTCAGACCCCCATAAGATTTTCCCCCTTCAATGTTAGCATGTCTATTGACACTGTCATTGTTCTGGTCCTCATTATGCAGCCTTTTCTAGGAGACTGTTTCACAGCAGACTTCCCGGCATTTAGACATTTGTGTATACTTAAACACACATATGCATCATAATAATACTCAAAGAAAAGGAGGTATTAGTTTGAGAGTTAGGGAGGCGTGAAGGGAGTGGGAGGGTTGGAATTTAGGAGGAGCTATAGGGAGAAAAGGAGAAAAGGAAAGCGATGTGATTAAGTTTTAATTAAAATGTATAAGACTACTAAAAACATTTAGCTGCAGACATTAAAGAAAAACAAGGTAACTTTTTAGTGAAGTATAGTCTACTCACTGCATATTACATTTTTCCTGAACAATACTAAATTGTTGCATGTAAACATTATTAACAATATGCTGGAAATGCCTAGATTTATATTATATTATATTAATTATATTAAATTATATTATATTAATTATATTATATTATATTATATGAAATGTTAATGTAAAAACCAACCAATGTGATTTTGTTAATAATACTTGAAGGCTCAATGACAGAAATTTAGGCCAGTTATAGTTGGTATAACAAAGAATTTACTAGAAAAGTTAATATTATACTCTGAATTTCCCAGAAAGCGCTCCCCTATAGACTGAAGCATGGCCATGGAAGAAACATTCTAGGCAGTCAAAGAAGCGAATGTGGTAGTGGTTGTAGGCATATAACTATTTTTACTTATTGTGATAATCAGTACTAATTGTCTATCCTACACATTCTAGAATCATACAGGAAGGTAGTCCCAGTGAGGAAGTGTCTGGATTGTGTTGGCCTGTGAGCGTGTCTGTAAGCGATTTTCTTAACTGAGTTAATTGAGTTGAGAAGATCCATCCTGAATGTAGGCAACACTATTTCATAGGCTGAGCCCTGGAATTAAAAAAAGAGACTCAGCTGGGCACTGGCAAGCATGTGTCTGTTATCTTTCTGCTCTTGACTGTGAGGTGGCTAGCTACATCAGGTTCCTGCTGCCTTGATTCCCTACAATGATGGACTTTTGAATTGTAAGCTAAAATATTACTTTCTCCCCAAGTAGTTTTTGTGAAGATATTTTGTTTTAGCAACTGGGAAGGAAACTTAAACACAATTGTTAGGATTTAGAAAAGAAAGGACACACTTCTCAAAAGGCAAGTGTAATTTTGATATTGAAAAGGAACAACTCTGTGAAGGATGAGAACCATTGCACCCTACTGAGCAAGGCATTATGTAAAAATCTTCAATTGAACTTCACTTTTATCTGTATGTACTTTTTGTTCAGTTAAGTTTATAAGCATATTGAAAGTCAATAAACAAATAGAATTTGCATAGCCATAATTTCTTTCAAGGAAAAAAATTGCTAACATTGGTCTGCATGTCTTATGTGCTTGTAATAGACCTGAAAATTTAAGTCCAATAGTAATTGGTAAATACTACAATAACAATATTTGACATTGTAAGATCATAGAGTATAGAGTAACTTACAAAGTATATTCTGTTGAGCATTTTTTTAAAAAAATTCTTACTCATTCAGTATGATCAAATTCCATCAACATATATCGTTAGGAAATTGTTCTCTCCAAATGCAACTCAGCCACACTAAATGTTAACTTTACATCCACCAGGATGACTATTACCAACAAATCAACCAACGAACAAACCAAACCTACCGACTCACTAAGCAAACAATAGAACCCAAGACAAAATTTCAGAAAATAACAATATGTTATATTGATTATTGATTTTGCTATTGTTTAAATTTGGATGACAACATGAATAGAATGGATACCTAGATAGCACATAAGGAATTATTTAGGAGGATGTCTGTGTATGGATTTATGAAAGAAGTTGGCTTTTAAGTCAGTGTGCTAAGAAAGATCTCTACCATCATTGAATCTGGGCAACATCCAATGGTTTCAGAGCTCAGATAGGGTAACAAGGCAAAAGGAAGGTGACTTATCCTGCCGTGTCTCCTGAACTAGGATACTTTTTCAAAATCTCCTTCCCTTGGACAGCAAACCACTAGGTGTCATGGTCTATACAATCCTTTGCTCACTTCCCTAATTCTCAGGCCTTCAACCTGGGCTGTGGCATAGCAGCTTCCCTTAAGTTTTCAGACTTGGGCTGTGCCACAATATTAGTTTCCCAGGTTGTGGACCGACCATCACTAACTTTTCCAGTTTCTCTCAACTCATGTTTCTCTAGAAAACCTTTATGAATACACTGATCTAACATGAACAACTTTCCTGTTTCCACTGTGTAAAAATATGAATTAAAACATATAAAAATTAGTATACAGGCAGAAAAGGTAATAATCATACATCATGAAATCATATAGCAAGCCTGGCATTTGACATCCTGGATTCATAACAGTAGATATTGATACAGGCTTAGTTCCCTTAACATTGATACGTATACCAACTCAGAGATCTGTGGTCTTATGCTCAAGCCAGTAAAGACATTTGAACTGAGGCCCATGTGAAAATCCAGAGTTCTCAAAGCATTTTCCCAGTAGTGAAAAGGATACCACTATTCTTTATCCTAGGGAATTGACAAAGATGTTTGTTCTGTTAAAAGCTCTGTTTAGGAAAAACATACCCAAGGGAAATTGGAACCTAGGTCTAAATACTGCACGGCAGAGATATATCTAGGCAGATAGAATATTCACTGAAATCTGTTGGGCAGTCCGCATAAACAAACCTTATTAACTCTCAAAGTTTGCTTAGGAAAAAAATAAAAAACAGCCTCTGCTTAAGTGATTTCAAAATAGAAAATTATTTAACCCAAAGAAACTATTCACTATGACAACTACAAGGATAGTACTTTAGTTAGCTGTTCATAAACGTAAGCTGAAGGACAGTTGGATGCAGGGAGAAAAAAACAGCAAACAAACAAACAAACAAAACAGCATATTTAAAACAACTAAAGGGCACTGAGAAAAAGTGAAAGAAGAGTCAAGTAAAACTTCAAAAAATGAGTACAGTCTTTAAAATAAAAAATTTGAGGTTAGACAGTAAACATAGATGCCGAGAGAATAAGTGAATTGAATGTAGACCTAAGAAAATCACAAAATGGGTAGCATGTCATAAAATCAAAACTGCATTTTATTTATAAAGGCATGATAAGTTGACATGGTGCTTATCATCAGGAATATATCAAGGCTGGATGATAATTTCCTCAATTTCTAAAAGTAATAACTTAGAGTCCTAAGCCCAGTTAAACACTTAAAGGAAAAGTAAATGAAAAATTTGTCACTTGTAAACCTTAATTAAAGATTGAGAAAGCTCTGGAAGGAAGGAACTCATTACACATATAATAAAGACTTTTGTGTGTGACTAAGGTTGAGTGAGCTTTAGAGTATAATGATATTCAAAATAACTGATATAGGGGCGCGCACAACCTTGTTTGATTTCTTTAATTTCTTACGATTGCAAACAGGACAAGTAAGAACAACTGGGATGACATATGTCACACAGTGCAGCACGAAACCCATTGTCTTGTGTGATAACTTGAACACTCCTAACATGTAGTGTAAGCAAATGAAGCCAGTGTTGACATTTGTTAATTTGATATCACTTTTTAATGTCACATATGTAGTGACATTCCTACAGAAAGGTGTGTATTTATTATATTTTAAACATGACAATTCTCTAATCTTTAGAGAACTTCCTTTTAGAGTCTAAAAAGAAAGATCACTTTAGATTCTGATGAATGAAAGCTTCTTAGAGTCCACTACTGCATTTCTCTACACACCCAAAGCCCAGCATTCCCAAACCACAGAGGAAGCCTGTGTGATGTACTGTCTAATAGCTGCTGTCTACATGGGTATTTTGTAAGTTTCCACATGAGTTTCCAAGACTGAAATGTATGTGTTTAATTAGTTTTAATCAACACGATCTGTAGCCAGTGCTATATGTACCTGAGATGCAGGCAGTTCCATCAGGCCATAACCAAGGCAAAGAATGGGAGACACACATGCAATTTAGAACCTCTGTGTCTGCACTTTAAAAGGTGAAAAATGAACCAGGGAAATTAATTTAATGATGTATCATATCTAGATCTCTGACTTGTTTTGCCTGCTCTTAGGACTCTTCTCCTCCTATTGGGTTGCCTTGTCCAGTTTCAATACGAGGGCTTTTGCTTTGATTCATTGTATCTTGTCTTGTCTTGTTTGGCTGTTGTCTTTTGGAGGGTTGCTCTTTTTCTGAAGAGTAAACAGAGCAGGAGTGGATCTGGGGGATATGGCAGGTGTGTGTGTGGGGGGTAACCTAGAGGAGTGAAGGGAGGTGAAACTGTAGTTGGGATATATTACATGAGAGAAGTATCTATTTTCAATTAAAAAAATATATCATTATCTAAATAAAGCAACATACGCTTAATAGATTTCACCACTTTGAATTGAAAAGCTTGTTTTCCATTCACAGCATAGTTCACCTTTCCACAGCTACCTTTCAACTGCCAAAAGGTCACACGTGGTTTATGGCTACCATGTTAGGGTTTACATCTTTCAGTCATAAAGGTAGCTCTCATCGTTGTGCACTTAGGCCTTGCACTAAGGATGTGCCGTCTAGCATCACATTTAATCTTGAAAACAACCTTTACAAATAGCCACAGAAAGGCAGACAGTGAGTGAGTGGCTGGAATTAAAGCTGGTCAGTATGATCCACACATCACTCTATTAACTTGCACACCCAAGATTTGCCTAAGGGCATAGGCTGTCCTAATTAATCCTCTCCTGACCATTTATCTTTTATATTAACTGAGCACCTCAAATCTTATTCCGACCAGGCACTTGGGTCTCAGTCAAATAGTACAGCAGAGAGACCTCACCAGCCATACCCCCTTCTCTGGGATCAAATATTTTCTCCGACTCCAAATCACTTTAAAAAGAGACAAAAATGCACTGCAGCAGCAACTTGCAGAAGAAAAGGAGGTACAGATATTGTGTAGCTTGGTGTGCCATTGCTGCCTCAGAGCCTTTGTCAGCCTGCATTCTTCAACTACTTGACAAACTCCTAAATGTGCCTGTGCTCTCTGAAAGTCTCCATAGCTGGGGAAGTTGTGTTGTGTACCTTTCATGGCTTCCTAATCAACTAGAAGTCAAGAACAGCACAAAATCAAAAGAAATAAAACTCCGGTGGCTGTAGCTGCTGGGGTTGCCAGCTGAACACAGCTTGTACAGTATCTCATCTGTGCTGACACCTTTCACTCTCAATTATTTGGCTGCTGTCAAAACAAATCAATCAAATTACAGCACTGTGTCTTCACGTTACCATTCCATTGTAAGTTAGCGACATTGGCTTTGAAATATATAGAAGTATAAATTTTACCTCTATTATTTATTTAATATAACTTTCTCCCATGTGAGGTATTTTCCAAACACAGGAAACTCAAATTACATTTTCTCAAATGCTGAGTACATATATAAGTTCCGCTAAGAATTTAAAGCATAACACTACTCAGGGGAACTGAAATGCATAAAAAATGTGCTAATGGACCACAGCATACATGCTAATTTTACTCCAGTGATAAACATACCATGTGAGGTTTTTTTTTCTCTCTCCAAAATTTTGGCTGAATTCTTAGTAAGCATACTTGATAAATATATTTTGGGAAAAAAAAAGATGCCAAACCAAAGTAAAAGGCTAACTCAATATTTTTTTCAAAAATTAACTTTGCTTATATTACTTACATTTACCATATAAGTCACCTAAGAAAATATGTGTCTTAAATTATGTTTTTTACAGAGCCCAGAAACTGCCTGTGTGATTCTCTCCATCGCGTGTCATTTCCTCCAACTGACAGAACTATCATCAGTGTGACCCAAAGTGCTCTAAGGAGAAGAAAGAGTAAAAGAACATTTTCATTTTGAGATTTTAGGGCTACAACTACATCTTTAAATAATAGATCTAAATCAATGGAGATCCTTTCCAGCAAAAGAGAAAACACTGTCAAAGCTTTCAAGCTCTTAAGAAAACTGTTTTATATCTGGAAACTGGGCATGTCCTTAGAAGATTAAAAAGCCAACTGACAAAGGTCTTTTTTTTTTCTTTTTTTCTTTTTTTCCTTTCTTTCTTGCTTGGTTGGTTCTGATTACGTAAGGGGTAAGCAACAAAAACTCTCCACTATAAATGTGTTTGTTCTGCCCTGGAAAGAGAATCCAGTGCTGACAGAATTGCAGGAGTCCCTGGGAGCTCAGGGTAGAGTGAGCACATATGCTGGGGAATCTTCCCGCGTCTACACCCAGGCCTAGAATTGAGATGTTCCTTTTCAGATCTCTCCTTGATCCAAATTCACACTCTCTCTGGCTTCAGTCGTATGTGTTGAGGCTTCTGAATCAGCATCTTCAACACAGATTCCATTCTACTTTCTGGATCCGAGGATTCTAGGTAGCGCAGGTCAGGTGTCTCCATTTAGGCAGTTAGCTTCTTATTGCTGAACTGACCAATGAATCTGTTCTTCCTTTTATTTTTTCTCACTCTACTAGAACATTAGGTCTTTTCACACCCACATCCCCAAGACTTTTAAAGCTGCCCTCTGCTCTTTGTTGCTACCGTGAGTTGCTGTCCCTGTTTTATTGCAATAGCCTTTTATAATTAGACCAGAGTCTACCACAGTACCTGGCAAGATGCTAAGCAAATTGTTGTGAAATAGATCCATCAATGTTTGGGTGCCATTTGGGGGAGGAAATGGGGTTTAGTTTTTCCTAGAGGTGAGATACCATAGAGTGAGTGAGATACCATAGCTGTGACCTCTCGCTAGGAATATGCCCCATGGGAATCAAGCACTTAAAAGATGACTTTTCTGGGAGAAATGGTAGCTCCCCATTCTCTAAACTGCAGGAAGAAAGGAACTAGGAAACATCTCCCATTCCTGTGTTGTTCAATATCTCTTCATTCTTTATTCCTCATTCTTCTCCCAGATTCAGAAATCCTCATTTGGGAAAAGGTAAGCAGATAATCCCAGCCATCTTTCATCTTTCATAATGGTCTGGTCCTTTCCCAGACAAGCTTCTAGCAGCAGCCATCTTGGGAAGGAGTTTCTCTCTCTTGCCACCGCTGATGGCCAGCCTGGAATCTAATCCAGTTTGCACATCCTGGTATAGATAGATTGTGAGATGCTGTGGAAATTCCTGATGGATTTACAGCCTTATTATGTGCAAACTGGGAATCACATTACTTTCTTGCCTTTTGCTTTGAAAGTAAATGCTTTGGCTCTGCTTTGACATTTATGTGGCAGCTGGAAACCATTATCCTTTGACAATGCTTTATTCCATTGACAGTATCTCTTAAATACGCAGTATACTAGTCAAACTCCTCATTCATGTGCTTCTAGTTTAATCCATGCCCCAGTGCCTCAGCAATGCCTGTTTCAAGGATAATGTACTGCAGAACAGGCTCTCTGGGTATTTTAAATAAAATGTTTGAAGCCTTGGAGATACAAAGGTATGAAAACTGCCAAAGTAAGACACATTGTAACTACCTCTCACAACTTCTTCATGGTGGATTTGATATTATTGTATGATGTGTCATGTGGGACTCTTCTGACTCAGAGTGCAAATATGAATTTATGCACTAGGCATTTTTAATATTGTACTTGGTAACAACAAGCCACATATCACTAAAAACTTAAAGCCAGCATCTGTCTCATCTCTGCTGTAGCTCTTGTGTTCATGGTGTCACTGGTGGAGGGCAGCTTTCTGAGGGTGTATATCAGTAGGACAGCATAAATATTAACTCCTAGGAGTAAGCAAGATGAACATGGTAGCACTCAGTCCTTATGCCCATCATCCAGATACCAACAATGCCAACGTCAGCCAGTATGACCTACCCTCTTATAGACATTGTGACTAACATGAAATCCTGCTGATATGTAATAAATGCACATATTTTTATGTTTTTATTGCTTTTGTTTTGAGAACTAATAAACTTTGAGTTAATAGTTTGTTTTTTGAAAACAAGATAAAAAATTAATGTACTTAACCTTGGTGATGCTGGCAATAACATTTTTTTGGGTATGATCTTCTACCTTAATCAATACAAAGTATTTTCATTTTAAGAAAATAATCATTAATGCAGACATTTTACAGTATTCAAGATAATGATCAGAAGAAATTCAATTATCTATAATCTCTGACTTTGTAGACTCTATTAATAAAGTTGTTGTGTATAATTGGCCCTTCACATCAACACACTGTATATCCTCAGGGTCAACTAAGCTTTGGGGAGAACACGTTTGCACATACATGATATTTTTGGTTATTGCTGCCTAAACAATATAGTACAACTCTTTATATACTATTTACAGGTATTATAAGTCACCTGGAAATGTATTAAAAACTCAGGAGGATGTAGCTGGGAATTTGTAAATACTGTATCATCTTATGGACAACACTTGAGCATCTGTAGATGCTTCTCAAGGGAGCTTCCTTAGGGGTCCCAGAAATAGTGACTCAGTGATACTGAAAGGTGAAGATATCATACCGTTTATTTTTTTTCTCTTTGTGGTGTGTGTGTGTGTTTGAGCTTCTTTTACATATTTTGCTAAAGTGAGCATTTGAAACTTCCATTGTTTTATTGTTATCTTCTCTATCCACAAAATGGAACCAACAACACTTTTAATGGGAGTTTTCCATGAAGCTTTTTTGGGCTATAACCCCATTAGCAATTTTGTACTCAAACGTCTTTTTTAGTGTTGCCAAATTAGTTTACTAATAAAGCAAACACTTACTTTTTACTTTCACTTGAACAGTTAAAGAGTATTTTGTATATACCAAAAAAACCTTTTGTGTTCAGATCCTGCGTAGTTGTGTGACCCCCGTTATGGGTAGAAGAGAGCAGTATGTCAGCCTCTGGGTCTCTTGTCTCCTTTGTTAACTGCCACACCATACTCAGAAACCACAAATCTACTTCTGGTCTCTATAATTTTTCTTGAATACTAAATAGTCAAGGGAAAAATGAGAAAAAAATAGAAGAGATCTTTAATTGGGGAGATGATAGGGAGGGCATGAAACATGTAAGCATATATATTTTTGTCTACATATATAGAAAATTTAAATGAACTTATGCCATTTGGGGTAATAATGCCCCCCCAAGAGCCATAGACTATCTAATACATACTCTAGTAACAGGCAAAATCTCTTTTTTTGAGTTGTTGCTTAGCAAGATTCAGGAGATCCCCAGGACAATATAGGCAAGGCCACTGCTATTGCCTTTGATTGCATCCTGGAAATTTAAGGTAAGTTCCTATTGCTGAAAAAGCATGCATGTTAAACAAAGGACTCAGGATTCAAGCTGGATCTGACCAGAAAGCCTCCTTCTTGAGAACTAGCTTCCATAGTCCAAGAGGGTGTTATACAAACTGATAAGGGAGGAAAAGCAAATAACAGTCCTATCCTGATGTGACGCACTCAACACAGGGGAAATCATAGAACTGGAAACCTAGCCAATTACCAAGGGTTAGCAAGGCCATAAATCTTAGAAGAGAATCTACTACTGCCAATTTCCTAAATGAACTTAATTCTTAAATGCATTTTAAATATCGATATTTATACCCATAGGTAAGCATCGCTCTCACCCTTCACCAAAGAAGGTTCTTTTTGTAGCACATAGAGACCATTACAGAAATTCGCAACTTGCCAAAATGCAGGTCACAGGGTGCCTGTGATACATCTGCAGCACAATCCCTACACCTAAGGCCCAGGGACTATCACAGAAGAGAAGATAGAAAACATTTAAGAGCCAGAAGACAAGAAAGTCTGCTGAAAGATTGTATCTCAGACACAGAGCCACACATCCAACACAGTCTCAACAATATGGCTGCCTAAAGAAGACCCGAACAATGGTAACACTGGCCTGATGTGTCAGTGTTGATAGGACACTATCACTGTCCATAGATGAAGAGCTATAGGAACCTACGGAAAGCTGAGAGAGCAAGATTAGTCTTCTCCGGAGACGAACTCCCTAGTTTTTAAATCTGATAGGAAGAGATCCTCCTTAAAGAGATAGAAATACAAGCAACACTAAACAGACCCAGCAGGCTGCATCTACATGTTAATCAATATATATGTAACAGTCATAATTAAAGAGCCACGAATTTGAGATGGATCTGGGATGATGGGGATGTAGAAGTGTAAGAAGCAGAAGAGATAGAGAGGAAATGATGTATTAATATTTTAATTAAAAATAAAATAAATGTTTTAAAGGGATAATACTAATTTCATCAGTGGTAATTTGCTATTTTAAGTACTTTCTAACTCTTTTGCATGATTATTATCCAATTTTATATTCATTATTTAAATTCCATAACTTTAAGTTGTTATTGGTGTACGTGTTCCATGGAGCCTCCAAATGGTACATGCTGTCTTGTGTGTTCATCTAATGAAATTTTGGAGCCTCAGTGTTGCAGGAATTTTAAGATCACACAAGTTAAATGTCTTTGGAGCTGTTAGAATGATGGATCACTCTGTAATGCAGCTTACAACCACAGCCTTTCCTTCTTCTCTTTTAGGCTTTTCTTTTTCATTCACCATTACTCTGGTAGCATGCTTGATCAAGTAACTCCCATGGTCAAGAGTAGTAGAAGTGATGTTCAGGCCAGCACTAGCAAAGCTCAGTGGGCAACGAGGTCCTGTCATTCTCTGTTCCTTCCCAATCAATGAGGGTAGTACTTTTGGGAGGTGGGCTGCTTTTTCTGTTTGAACCCTAGAGTTGAGCTGGTAGGCTCAGAAATGAATAAAGAAACATATGTGGGTTGTTGGATGACACTGGGATTTACTTGCTTGTTAATTTAGCATAGCTTAGTGAAAGCTAAATAATATTGACTTCCTGTCCTTCAAGTTATTCAATGTTTCTCTGTTCTGGATTCATGGAATTGTTCTTAGCTCTTAGAACTTTGTCTAGGGACACTCTTTCCCAGTTGCACAACTCTTCACATTTTCTGTGCACTGTAGAGGCCATGGCTTATTATTCTATACAGTATACATTACACTTCTTTCTCTGCTTCACTTGACCTGCTTCATTCTCCAGATGGAAAATATGTGCATTCCTGTGCCTTAGAGGATTGTTTATGATAATCACTATTCCCCAAGTTTAGATTGTAATCTATTATACCGTGTGTTACAGTTTGAATGAGAAATGGCCCCCACAGGATCATGTGGTTGAACACCTGGCTCCCGGCTATTTTGGGAGATTATAAAACCTTTAGGAGGCATGGTCTATCTGGAGAACATGGTTTTCTGGAAGGCAGAGAGTATTGTTGGAAGACAAAAGGCTTTAGGGTTTAGCCTGACTACACAAATTCTTCTGTTTCCTGACATTGAGTCTGATGTAACTAGTTGCTCCTGTTCTGCTTCAAATTGTTCCTGCCACCATGCCTTCCTTGCTGTGGTGAACTCTCTCTCCTCAAACTGTAAGCCTGAACACATATTTACTCTTACAGGTGTTTCTTGTCAGGTATTTGGTCACAGCACCTGTCTTACTTTTTTATTACTGTGATAAAACACCATGACCAGGGAAACTTATAAAATACAATGTTTAATTGGGCTTACAGTCACAGAGGGTTAGAGTCTGTGGTGGCAAAGCAAAAAATGATGGTAAGAAGAAGATAAGAGCTCACATCTTGATCTTCAGGTAGGAGACAGAAAGGATACTGACAGGAGGCTCAAGTCTCAAAGCTCATCCCCAGAACACGCATCCTCCAGAGTGGCCACAGCTCCTTCAATGAGGTCACACCCCCTAATCCTTCTCAAGAAGTTCTACTAATTGTGTAGTAAGTATTAAAACATCTGAGACTATTGGGACCATTTTCATTCAAACCATCAAAGCCACATTGGAAGTTAAAATTTCAAAAGACATTTTGTAAATAAGTAAGCTTTGTATTAGTGAAAAACAAAACCAGATATTTTTATATCTGTTTCTCACCAAACTGGTATTTTTTTTATTATTTGATTCAAACTATATAACATAATACAGTGTTTGTTCTGGCTTTTAGAGCAATTAGTCTGGATTTTCCTGTTTCTAAGGTTTTGGGTCTGTCATAATTCTTATATTATTATTAGAAACATTAAACTCTTGGAATTACTATTACAAATGCAAACACATTATCTTTGAAAATGTAACACAATGACATTGATGTTAAATAATATGTCCACCTGTAACACATCAGAGCTATGTTTCCCATTCTTATGTTCAAGAGAAGCACACATTGTCCTTCACTATTGCCCTTTTCTCTTTATTCTGATTCTTTGCCAACTTGACTTGAACAAGAGAAATCTTCATAGACATGACACATTCTGTTATTTGCTTCTCTCTACTTGACCAACTCCTAGTGATTCTTTAATATTTATTGACCCATTTATCAGTCCTCCATCCAACCTTGAACACCTCTGATTGGTGATACAATATACTGTCCTCCATTTTTGGGTAACATGGTTTCACTAAACATTGGTAATATTCACAGGGATTTCATTCTGGGGACAGAGTCAGATGCAAACAAAACATATTTATATTTTCCAAAGCCGAGGATCACAAACATTGTTGCCACTGCTCCTATTGAGTTGTCCTGCTTGAAAATGAAGAAATGAAAAACATTTAGAAAGGTTTATAGAGAGCAAATTTTGATGGGTAAAGGAATAAAAAAAAAGCAGAAATGAGACGGTCACACTGAAAGCAGTTGAAAAGGACAGAAGTTTTCAGGCAAAGATCACAGTCTGTTCAGAGTCTTGGAAGATGAATATATTTTAAAAGTGGCAAAGAGTCCAGCATTTCCTCACCCTGAGGTTGGCCAAATTATAAGAGAAGGGTGGAGTGGTAAAGAAACAAAATATATTAGACTTGAGATTTATGTCTTCGAAAAACCGGCACATGGAGCTGGCTAGAAATAAATGGATCAGGAGATTGTTCTGAGAGAATTTTTTAACCTTTAGAATTGTGAGGCAATCCTTAAGCCCCAAAGCTTCTGTGAGGCATACGTGAATAACTTTTACATCCTCTTTAAAGAAGAGCCTCATCAGATATTGTCAAGACAAATGGCATGCAGGGCGTGACCCTAGAGCTTGGACCATGAGTTGAGTAGAGCAGTGCCAAGCATGCATCCTTGGAAGGCCTTGTGGTGGTTTGTGTAGTCAGCTTGGATAGATTTAACACCACCTAGACAACATTCTATTAGAATGAGCATTCCATCAGAACGCTTCTAGAAATCATTAACTGTTGTGGAAGACCTGCCCTCCATTATTAAATGGTACCTTTCAAGGGGTTCAAGATAAAAAGCAGCGAAAATTGCTGCCATTGTGACTTCCTTCTGAAGGGAATATATACCTTCTGCTGACATCAGACTCTATCTTCTGTGGTTTATCAATGTGGAATCAACACCAGTAGCTCTCCAGGGAACTTATAGGTTTTCAGCACTGAACTGGGACCCCTGAGCATCTAGCGTCTTGGACTGGGAAGCTACCAGGATCTGTTCCTCTCCAGAGATTAGGAGGCCTTGTTGATCTTTGTAAGTCTATCATATAAAACAGTCCAATGAATCCTCTGTTTGTATCTTTCATTTGAGTTGTGTGTGTGTGTGTGTGTGTGTGTGTGTGCGTTTATATACTCTATTGGTTCTGTTATTCTAAAGGACTTTGACTAATATAACTCCAACCAAAGATCTTCTCTTGGTTCCAGTGGAAGGGATTTCAATGGTATTTATACACTGGGAAGTTGGAATGGCTGTGGAAAAACAGATGTGGTATAGTATAATGTTGGAAAGCTGCTACAAAATTACACAAAGGGGGACACACACGTAATAGATGAATATCAGAGACGTTATACTGAGTTTAAAAGCATACACAATATGAATCTTTTTACATGTAGTTCTGGAACAGAAAACATTAATCTATGCCAAAGCTAGAGCTGCCAGATTAGGCAGAAAGGATTGACTGCAAAGGTAACAAGGGATTTTTGGTGGAATAATGGAATGTTTTATTTATTGACTGTGGTAGATGTATGTTTCCAGGTTGTATAGTACCATCAGAGCTCATTCAAAGGAGCCATGTATTTTATTGCATGCAGTATAGCCTAGTTAAGACAATGCTACCACAAACAAAAAGGAAATGCAATATAACTCACAAAAAGCATCCCTGAATTCTTTGTCATGTACAGACATTAATTTGGGGACTATTATAAGTGGGATATAGCTTGTTCACCAAAGATTCTTGGATGGGAGTTTGATCTATACATGGTGGTTTTGGAGTGGTGCGAATGTTAGAAAAGGTAATGGTAGAAGGCAATCAGGTGATGGGAGCATCATTATCAGAAGGAATTAATGCTGACCTTGTAGTGTAATTATCACGAGAATGGGTTATTAGTGCGATTACTCCACGTGCTCCCCTTTCTATACATAGACAGTTTCTTTCCTAGTTCTCCAGTTGTGATGTAACCAGAGGGCCTTCACCTAAGACCAAACCTACAAAACCACCACATTTCAATCTTTGAATCTCCCCAACCGTGAACAAAGGAAACCTGTTCATCAGGCAGCCAGTATCAGTGATTCCCTTATAGCAACACAAAGCCAACTGCTTTGGGAGTGAGAGAAAAGCAAGGCAGGGTTCCTGTCAGAGCCAAGGACAGGAAAACCATCTTTGACCTGATTTTTTTTAAACTTGTCTTGAATCTAATTGCTTTTTCGTGTTCATGTTAAGCTGCAGTCTCTAATGTCTTTTTGGTCATTAATTTAAATGTTTTTCCTGACTTAACTGGAGTGTTCACACTTTGATATAAATCTCTTTCATGGCACTTTTATGAATATTGTGTTGCCCACAGTGATTAGTGGGTCACTGTGGTCTGGTCTGTAGGAACGAGTCACTAGCCTGACTTATCTGTCCTGATAGTCCCCCTCTGCTGTCCCATTATCACCTTTGCTGCAGCTGTCACTGACATCCACCCTGTCTACCGTTATGCTATTATTTTCTGTCCTAGTTTAGGCAAAATAAGACTCAACACATTTGTATGAGTCCCAGGAAGGAGATTTCACGTTGCCATTTCAACTAATTGATTCTTTCTCGAGTAACTCAATGCTATTTTTAGCACAGTATCTGCTTCACAAAGGAATCAGTGAAAGGAAAGATGATGACTTTTAAAGGAGTTTTAAAATCATGTGGCACAGAACACCCTTAGTCATTTTCTTTCTTTCAGATTTATTGTCATCACTGGTCTCATTTCACATTGTGGGTTTGACTACAGCCACATAGAATTTAAGTCTTATGACCATTGTGCAAAAGATCCAGCATATTCTTTCAACATGCTTGCTCAGAATCCATCCATTCTGTGGTGGCTTTAATATGTTTTCTCCAAGAGAAGTGGCATTATTGGAGGAGGTGTGGTCTTGTTAGAGGAAGTATGTCACTATGTAGGTGGGCTTTGAGGGCTCCCAGTGCTCAAGCTCCATCCAGTGTAGAAGAGTCATCTCTTGGCTGTCTTCAGATCAAGATGCATCAAGATGGAGAACTCTTATCTCCTCCAGCTCTGCCCTATGTAGCATTCTAGGCTCTGGTTGACTCCATTCCACTGCTACTGCTGTTTTTTGTGGTCATTCCATTGTACTGGCATCTCCAATCCACTGGGGTCTTCTGCTGCAACTAGACTTCACCAATAGCCTCTCATAGGCTCTCTTCATGGTTCCAAGTCTCAGCTTCTTTGCATGACCCCTCCATGCCTGGTTGCTCACAGTGATGGGCCTTAGCTGCTCTCCATGAGTTCTTCATGTCTTCAAAACCAGTACCACTTGAGTGACTCTTACACATTATCAAGTCCAGCTGCAGTACACGATACAACCTTGGCTATATCTGGAACACAGCTTCTTTGTGTTCTCAGAAAACACTTCCCAGAAGATTTCACCACAGTGATGCTGGTTTCTTCTTAATTTTTTAGCTTCAGCTAACTAGCATCAACTGTCCAAGTAACCCCTTCTATTCTTGATTCTAAAGCCAGAGCCACATGGCCAAAGCTGCCAAGTTCTGCTGCTTGCTAGGGCTGGAACATGCCCTCTTTGTTCTATTACATCATCATCAGCTTTCTGTTTTCTAATTCCTTTGCTGGCTAAGTTTGGCTGTCTTGGAACATGCTCTGTAGACTGACTTTAAACTCAGATCTGCTGAGTTCTGGGACTAAAGGCATGTACCACCACAGTGGACCTAAGCTTTTCTCTATTTGTAACTTGCTCTGCCCTAGGCTGGCCTTGAACCCAGAAATCTGCTTGGTTCTCTCTTCTGGAATTAAAGGCATGTGCCACCATGCCTGGGCTTAAACTTTTCATGTCCACTATGCCTCAAGATCTAGATTAAAGTGTGTCTCATTACTTGTCAAGATCCAGATCAAAAGCAGGTATCTTCCAGCCTAAAGATTTGGATCATAGATGTACCCTCCATTTCTAGATTGTAGTTCAAAAGTCCAAATGAAAATAATAACCAGGTAATAATACCTAACATGCTATAATTGTCCATGGGAAGTGGCATTATTAGGAGGTATGGCATTATTGAAAGAGGTGTGGATTTTGGGACTTTGTAAAGCAGTGGAATACTGTAAGTGGGGCTTAATGAGCCACTCAGGTGGTGGGGGCATCATCATCAGAAGCATGGAGAAGCATGGCAAACAGTATTCCTGAGGGTGTTTTAAACTGTGTGACCAGCCTACAGTTTTAGAGGTTCAATCCATTATTGTCATCATGGCAGGAAGCATGGTAGTGTCCAGGAAGACTCAGTGCTGGAGAAGGAGTGAAGAATTCTTGACCAGACGGCAGCCAAGAGAAGACTGATTCTTCTACAATGGGTGGAGCATGAGCACTAGGAGCCCTCAAAGCTTACCCACACCGTGGCACACGTCTTTTAACAAGGCCATACCTCCTCCCATAATACCACATCTCCTAATAACGCCACTTTCCATGGACCAAGCATAGTCAAACCACCACACATTCTAATACACATTGAATAAGAATGAACACCTCAACATGGAGCCTAATCTCCTACTTGGCTAGTGAACCTATAAGGTAATCCAGAATAAAAACATCTCTTCCTGACAGGCAACTTCTTTCTTGGATAATCTAAAATTTTAATAAATGCAAAGAAAAGGCTTTAAGCCCAATAGAGCTTTACAGTGGCACAAGGTTCCCCACAGCTATATGAGTTGGAAAGTGGACAACAAATGAACCTAAGTTGCAAAGGAGAAGTGGCCTGAAGGGAGCAGGAAAAGATGGAAAAGGGGTTCCTAGTCATTCTGGGCAAGGAGGATAGACACATGCCTGCTGTATATATGATACTGGTTCAGCTAGCCTCCTCATTAGCCTACAAGGCTATTCCTGGGATCTTACATAATGTCTTGTTCCTTATTCTCATGACCTTCTTTACAATCAATACAATATCAGTGATATGATGGGTGTGAATCTCTTTCAGAAGTGGAAAGACCTGCTGAAAGAAGGAAAAAAAAACTCTGGAGGCCTTCCTGCTGGCTCAAGTTATCTTTATGGGCAATGTAAAGATTTTCCTGGATAAAATCGTAGGGCAGACAGTTCAGTAACACACTCATTAAACAAGAACATTGGTTCCCTTGGCCCTTGGAACCCAACTGTACTGGCATAAATAAATATACCTTGGGTTGATATTCTTGCCTGGGGATCTGGCATGAGGAAAAACACAGTAGAGTTCATGAGGGCACTATTTGGCCACATATGCTGCTCAAAGTTTGCCAGAGGAGCCCTTTGGCTGTGTTAGGAGATGCTGTGGCCTGAATGCTTGTGTTCCTTCCACATTTGTAATACAACCTACTCCCCCAAGGGTTGGTATAAATAAGGGTCTCTGGAAAGTGGTTAGAGCAAAATCCTGGTGTCCTCATAAATGAAAACCCAAAGAGCCAGTGAGGGCTCAGGAGACCAGCATCAGGGAATGAGGGGGTGAGCCTCTGTTAAAACTAAATTTGGTGCCTCAATCTTAGACTTCCAGATCCCCAGAACCATGAGAAAAAAAGTGTACTGTTAGTCACCAAGTCTATGGTATTTTTGTTTTAGCAACCCAAATGGACCAAGACTGGGGTGAGGTGAGGAGTTGCCAACTGGAGATGAAAAAGTGTCTTAATCTCTTTTATTTAGTAAATTTGAATGTATACAAGAAATCATCTAGGGAAAATTGTAAAACTGCAGATTCCACTCAGGGATCTGCTGAAGTCTGACATTCTGAGTTTTCAAATTCCCAGCTGCTATCTGGTATTTCCTTCTGAAGGGGAGGCTGTCTACTGAACCACTGTCTGAATCTCGGGAGGCCATTTTCAACGTTGCATCTTCTCATCAGACCTCATCATAATGCGTTGTGCATTGTGAACTCTTCTGAGAACTATACTATACCTACTTGATAGGAGATGAAAAGAATAAGCTCTCACTCACATTAGCATAAAGGAAAATATTTGAAAACTTATCCCTGAGTTCCAAGCCATTGAGAAACTGATGCTTGCAACTTGTTTTTTATCTTCTTAGCAAATCTATAGCTTTTGAATTCAATGACAAGGCAGAGGAAGGATTGGATAAGAAAGCTAGAAGTTATCAGAGAAAGTTCTTGTTAGTTAAGTTATTTTATGAATTGAAAATATAATACTTTACAAAAGGAAAGAGGAAACCACCTAGATCTATGTGTGGCATATGATTAGGACCTTCATTTGGACTAGGTGTGTTACACTTAAAAGCCTTGCTGTCATTCTCAGTCCTCAAATCACTGGGAAAGAGGGCTATCTATCACAGATGAACAGGGTTATTAGTCATTTTAAAACACTGAAAACCTTCAGCTAAAGTCAGCATGTTTATTGTGTGAGGAGTGGGTTCTGCCAGGGGGACAGCTTTTTAGCCTTTATATTAGCTTTTGACCATAGAAATGTGTGTAAAGACTGATTCAAATGTGTTCATTGGCAAGACCACCACCTTTGAGAAAAGTCACAAGCTGAGGACATCTAGAACTGTCATCTTCATCTCAAAGCAGACCAAACCTTTAAAGATGATTTTGTTTGCTTCTAGCCATCTGTTCACTCTCCCACATGACAGTAGCTTCTGCAATGTGGTAGAACTCAGGAAGCTTGTCCACCCACAAGCATTGCCCAGGATCACCACAGACTGTAGAGCAGTGCTTGTCAACATTCCCTAATTCTATGACCCTTTAATATAGTTCCTCATGTTGTGGTGACCCCAACTATAAAACAATTTTCATTGCTAATTTATAACTAATTTTTCTCCTGCTAATGAATTGTAATGTAAATATGTTTAGAGATAGAGGGTTGCCAAAGGGGTTGTGATCCATATGTTGAAAACCACTGATACAGACTGTTGCCTAATTGTGCTAAGGTCAGCCTTGGGATGGGTGCTGGTGAACTGATTTCACCAAGTGGTGTCTGACCTTGCTGTTCAAGTAGTGTTCATTGACTACCATTGATCAAAGTCATTATAAAGATAAGAAACTTTCTTCTTATTATTCTTACCACCCTCGGACTTCTCATCAGGATACTAACTAAATCCTTCCACGTTTCCTGGAAATTTCCTTATTTTAACACTGAAGGTATACTATATCTTGGGAAATATCTCAGTTTCCAGCAAACCAAGAGAGTTCCATCTTGAGTTAGTAAGTAAAGTCTAGGTGTTGAGAATTGGTGTATGCATATCCAAGCTTCAGAAAAGCCTAAAGAAACCCAAAGTAGAACTTTCTTATCTAGTGACCTTAAAGGAAAGAAAGTTGAAGAAGGGTAGCTAAATTCACTGCTACTGCTTGATATTTAGACTAATGAGGGAATCTTCCCCCAAGTCAGCTGACATATGGCTGGGAGGTTTTACATTCATGAGTTCATCATCTCCCTTCCAAGACCACTGACATCTTAAAGATGACTTCAAAGGGAAAAGTGTTTGGTCACAATTCTGTATCTGACATGAGCTTGTCTGAGAACACAAATATACTTCTTAAGTTGATACTGGTTAGAACATTTGCCAAGGGGACCAAAGGATAAAAGAAACTAATGGTTTTCACTGCCCCACTGACTTCACCCAGGGCACAACATGCAGGGTGGACACAAAAACAACAGAGCCAAGAAGTCAAGGTCTAAATCCTAAATTCATGCTTAATCGTGACATCAAACAAAATGGAGAAGGCCTTGCTGCACCATAGGCCAGCACTGACTTTAAACCCCTAGGCTAATAGGCACTAAAATTCCAGCACCACTGACCTACAATGAAAGTATAAAAAGACTTCTTTCCTTCGGTCTGACTTTGGTGTCCATCTTAACCAAGCAGAATTAATTCACGGCCCAGGAGCTCCACAGCTGATGTTTATTTATAATATCCAATATTCCCATAAGCACACATGTTCCAAATGGAAGGGTGCATTTTGATAATGCCTGTTTCTTCATTAAGATTTCATCATCCACCTACATTAAGAAGCCTGGCCCTACACTTTGTTACTTCTGCTTTCACCTTGTGTATTCCTGCTTTATTTGCTTAATCTCAAGTTCCTGGCTTCCCAGGCAGTCAAATTTGAAACAAGCAAAGTTCGTGCATTAGTGTATCCTGAGCATGCATGATTTATGAATGGCAAGGTACTTGGCACAATTTAATGGTTATAAGGGAGACTTTGTTTTAAACATTAAAATGAAAGTTAAGAAGTAGCAACAATGGGTGGGATACCAGATCACAGAATGCATAAGGGTCACTAGTTGTTGGTTGTCCTTCAGCGTGTGTATTGACATTCTAACCAATTTGATAAGTCAAATAAACACCAACCACTTAATCAATTTAAAAGTAATTTGAATTGTTATTCTGAGGACTCACCCAGACAAACCTTCATTCTGTAAAACAAAATAACTGCTTACGTTTACATAAATTAAAAAGTCAAACTGTTTTATGTAATCCCAGAGTAGATTTTGTTTTGTTTTGGTTTTTTTGTTTTGTTTTTGCTTGGTTTGATAGTAAACATAATATTCTTATTCAGAATGGTTTTCACTGTAATTATTTTTTCTTTGATGAATAATTTGGAAATCAACCAGTGTTGGTGTTATCAAACTTTTAAAGAAAAGTTCAACTTCTCAAAATATAGAGAACAACTTCTCCCAATAAAATTACAGTCTGCCTTCTACCAAAAAGCTCAAATAATGTACATTGTTTAACACTTATATCTAAAGCCTATTTAGTGGCAAAATAATCATTAAATTAATCATCAAATGATACTTTGTATTGGTAGTGTGCCAACCACTCATGCAGATATAAATAACTTCCAACCTTTCCTTGCTTGTGGGAAATTTGAAAACCTTGTCAGATTATAACTACATCTTCAAATAACAACACAGTGATTTCACATTTAAATGATGGTGTGTCCCACAATGATTGTGCCTCCATTGTGCTTGCTGAGGGCCTGAAAGGCTTTAGTGTTCATGAGAGAAAAATGCAGGTTGATAAAATCATGGCTTGAGCAAGCTCATAAACAACTGGAAATGCAGCTTTGTGCAGAAGCCTTTCATGTCCTTCATGGTAGAGGCAACCCTAAACCACACTCCCCACTCAGCGTGCATTTTTTGTCCATTTTAGAAAACTCTGCTTATGAGTAGAACATCACCCAGCACCTGGGCATGATGGTTGGTTACCTTGTAGATTTTGCAATGGCAGAGTCATAATGCCTCCAGCTGCAGCTGCCGCTACCAGCCCTTGGATGTTTGTGAGATTCGCGGTGGGCAGTGTGAGAACCAGGCCTTGCTGACCACCGAGCTGCCCCGCCATGTTGAAGGGAATGAGGATAGGCTGATTGAGGGCTGGGGGGCCTCCCGGCATCACCCCGGCCACAGCAGAGGCTAACTGCTGTGCCGTCAGAAGAGGCTGAAAAAGAAGAGAAACCTGTCTTACTTTCTATCAGAACAAGACATGGCCTTTCAGAGCACCATCTCTCCATTATATCAGGAAAGTTTCTGAAGAAGTGGCAAAGAAGCATACTCCATCTGAGAAAGGAAGAGTGTAAGGAAGAAATTGCATTTTGACATTAGGTTTCACTTATTTCTTTGAAAATTTTCAATTTATTTTAGAATCTCTGTTGAGCTTAAATACCTCTTGAAAAAAATACAGTACTTTTACATACTGCGAATTGACTTGAAGTTTCGTTTGATCCTAATTCTCATATATTTAAAGTACTCAGTTAATTCGTTCTACATTGTCTCAGAAAGAAGTCATTGATATTGGTAAGGTTTTTATTATATTTTTGGCTCAAAAAAGGTAATGCCGCGCTTTTTTAAAAGCATTATATTAACAAAAACAGTGGAAAAGATTTTCTTAATGTTAGGCCTTTAGTGATGCCTTTATACACCTCTGTGGCTGGAGAGCACGGATGTTAGCATAATTGTTTTCAAAAGCAATTTGGAATATATGCATATCAAGAATGGTAAATGTATGCATCCCTATTTAACTCAGAATATACTCTAAGGTGTAACTTCACGATAGAATTCAAAGGGAAAAGAGATACATGAATGAAATTTTGCAATACACTTTAAATCACACAAATGTTGAAGCAGTTTATGTTATAGTACCATCCTGATGAGATATTGTATCGTCATTAATACAGATCATTAGGGTACCTAGTTAGGAAAGTTAAAATAGATGTTTCCAGGGGTTCTAGAGAGATGGTTCAGTCGTTAGGAGCACTCACTGCTTTCTCAAAGGTCCTGAGTTCAATTCCCAACACCCACATGACAGCTCACAAGTGTCTGATATCATCTTTTGGTGTGCAGATGTACATGTGAAAAATACATATTTGTGTATATACACATATAAATAAATAAATAAATAAATCTAAAAATCTTCTTGACATGAAAATAAAGAAGATAGTAAATGAGTGGGTGATATTAAAATGGCATAAATATCTCTATATACGCTCTCTATATGTATATGTCAAGTTCTAAAGTGTACTAGAAATAAAATACTTATAATTTAAGATCAAATACTAAAATGTCCCTTTCTGTTAATTCTCTCATACTCTTCACCCAATTAAGATCTTTCTATAAAACCCCATGTGTATGTCTATTCTTGAGTTTATGGTCATGGTTTGGTGTGAAAGGCAGCAATAGAACACAAAGCTTGTTTGAGTGCTGGACTAGAGTCATCACTGGAGGAATATAACTAAGATTTGGTTCTGGATTGCAAAAGTCATTTGACATTGGAGTCCTTAAGTCAGGACATTTGTTATATTTTTACAGAAGCTGAGGAATAAAATATAATCTCACATCTTTCCTCTACAAGTTTGAAAATGAAACTTTATGTAGAGTTGGCTTCCCGTTTGATGGAAAAAGTATTTAAATACGGACGTGACACAATGACAGATTATAATCACCAGGCTCTACTGTGATGCTGTAATTATCCTACAAATGGGACCTAGAGAGTTTTATAGCTTGTTAGAAGTTCCATATCTAGTGCCTGGAGAGGTCACGTTTAAGACCAGATAGACTGTTCCAGAGTCATCTTCTTTACCCTCCTTCTCCAATACAAGGAGAAGATTCAGAGACATGGGGCTTCCGCATTTGAAAAATGATGGTAAGGGTGGGTGCATCCTCTGGCTATCCCTCTAGAGTACCCTCCAAATCCATGCAAAGGAAGCTGTAATCTTCCAATGTACTTGTTTACTTTACTAAATTCACACCAATAACTTTGCCTCTTCTTTTAAAAAACACAACACTTTAAAGAACAATCATCAAATTTGGGGAATAATAATGAAATTGTTGCCTGGCCCCAAGGTTCCTAGTAAGGTAACCAGTCAATCAATATGATGCTTCAAGGGAAGATAGCTCTCAGATTGTACACAGGTTTAGAGGCTTGACATGCAAATTTTTAAGATTGGATTTTGGGCTTAAGATAGGGTATGGCTGTTCCTGGTTTTCACAGAGCCATGCTTCTTCACTGCCTGAGTCTGACATTCTAATCAGAATCAGAATATTAAAAGATGTTAGGACTCCTGTGCTTTCAGGCACATTCATGCATACACATAGGCAGAAGCACCAAAACATACGAACACGTGAGGTAAGAATGACATTATAAGGGTCTGACACAAAGAAGCCAACGGCTCCTGTTGTATGAGCTCTCTCTAGGTGTATGAAGTAGACACTGCCCATTCTTCATGTCTATCAATATGAAATTGTCTGGGCTCTGAGGTGGATGATGGGATCTGAGGCCATTGAAAGATTTCATGGTGACTGGAGTGTCAAATCTGATCGAAGCTTTACACTTGGACACGTGCTCCTTATACTGAAAGCAGTTAATTTCCAGGAACAACATTGATAGAAATGGGGAGGGAAAGGCCCAGATATTTCTCTCCATAAAAGCAAGATAAACTCTGAAAGTTTCACAGTAGATGGCAGAGGTTAAAGAAAACCCAGCCTTTTATAATTGTGTTCTACATCTCCATATAACCCACGCCAGGCTGCAAAAAACAAATATTGGACTTTAAAAAATAATGAATGTATTTCTTTATTAATGCAAGAGCTATGTGTGATGTACAGTATTGTCAAACCCAATAAGCTGAACTAGCATTAAAATTGCATTAACTTTTTTATATTAGATCACATCTTGTATTTCAAAAATGGCTATAGTAAGGTTGAAATAACTTAATTTCCTTCACACTCCAGTCATTAAAGTTTTACTTTCGAGAAAACTGCATGGTAACCCACAGCCTAGATGTAGAAGGTTTTAATGGAAAAAAAAATATTTCCACATGATTAAAACCAACATTTCCTTTAAGAAGAGTCTTTTGCAAACACATATTTTCTTGAGAGTACTTAATAAATAATGTAGTCATATAGCTTCCCATACAAAAATTTATCACCATCTTTGCCCTGTTGGAGTTAATTGGATTTAACTCATTATTATTTATTTGGTTATTTATATGTAACCTAATGTAGCCTTAATCTTAAATGTAGCCTAATGCAAAACAGCTGAGAGATACTGACCTGTGGCCCAACTGGAAAGGGGGGGTGACTCTGACTGGCCTGGTGCTGGTCAGGAGTTCCTGGGTCTGGTAGAATTGTGTTTCCTCTGGCCCCTAGAATTCAAATGAGAAAAGTTCCCTTAGTATCAAGTTCAGCCTGGGAACCACATATTTCTGTGATGTTGTAGGACAGACACTAAGTAAAAGATGCTTACAAAAGAGTAGTTCACTAGTTTTCAAATTGTTTGACAATGGCAAAAATTATGCTGTGGTACATTTAGGATGACCAAAGTCAACAGGAATTAGAAAGAACAGACAGTAGAAAAAGGTATACTGGCATATATATGCCACATGTCTGTGTGTGTGGGGTGTGTGTGTGTGTGTATGTCAAAATCGTATATATACACATACTAAAGTCATATATATTTACATATGAAAAGACTTAACATTAGACATCAGTTTGGATAGCACACTCCAGTTCCGTATGTTTATGTGCACATGCATTCATGCATGTGTGTGAAACTGCATTCATGCATGTGTGTGAAACTGTGTCTGTTATACAGAGGTGAGTAATAGATAAGCTAGTTCTCCAAAGCCTTATTACAATCTCAGGCATAATCATGTCCATTCATGTTGTTCCTTGACAGGAATTCCTCTCTTTATACCTTTGAGCTATCTCTTCATGTTGTCTTTGGGTGGACTCTTAAGAATACCCTTTCTAAAACCTCAGTCCTTTTCAGTGCTCCCCTCCTTCATCACAATATTCTAAAAGGAATATGTGTTCTCTTACTCAAATTTTCTGGATGAGAAGAAGATATCTCACCATCAATTCACAGAGATCCACCTCTGTGGGCACTGAACACACCACGTTCCTGAGTTGAGATCCTGTTGGATTTCTAGCACCCTGACAGCAAATCTCTAAAGCCTTTGGATATTATCTGCATGCTTTTATGCTATGTTTCAGGACAAACCACAGTGGTTAAGGTAATGGTGGAAACAATAAATACTTAAATAAAAAAAATAAACAACACTATGAGCATTTCTGAAGTGTCCCTATTGAGGCCTTCTGTTTTCTTGAAGTTTTCTAATGGAGTGGTTGAAATTCAGTTCCTAAAATACCCAAACAAGATCCACTTCCTGGTGTTTGTCCTATAAATAGCAAGTAGAAGAGATTTCAAACTCTGTTTACTGGCGTGCTGTGGCCAACCAATGAAAAAAGATATGATTCTGTCTTGCTTATAAATTTTAAAGAAGGTATTATTGGCTCATTTAAAACAAATTCTTCTATATAGTCTCCTAAGGGACAGACTTATAAATAATGGAAATGTGGAAAAAATACTTCAGCACATTAAGCTACAAATAAAATTGACTGCTACATATTATTCAATTGACTTCTATCTCTACAGTGATGTGTCAATCATAACAGCATTTTATAATAGGATTAAGCAATAAATGTGCAAAGCCATTATACAGAAATTTGAAAATCTGATTAATTTGTAATTTTTTTGTGCAGAAAGTCAGGAATGGACATTACTTGGGGAATACTTACAAGCATTCTATTGAAATTTCTAAATTGATTTGGAGCAAACTAATAAAAAACATAGACTTGCTGACATTTTATAAACTGAATTCTGTCAAGATATGTTTGGCATTATAATGATCACTGTCATTTAATAACAAGAGTAAAATGACCTATTAGAAGATACCAACAATCCTTGTATATGCAAAAGAGCTTTCCTCTAAATTTTTTATATGTGATTTATTTATTATGTTTGAAAGCCAGGACATGTTAAGCTAGGCAGTGCTTTATGTAGTGTAAATCTCATGGTCTCCATTCAGCCCCCATAAATAGTGCTTTTGGTCAAATATTAAGATTAGGCTAATTTGCAAATGGCTAAAAATTTACTGCTTAGAAAAACATAATTGCTTCCTCAAGTTTGTCAGGTCTAGACTTTTATACCAAACTCTGAAACATAACTTTTATGCCGAACTCTTACAGCATGCAGAAAAGTAGAAAAGTCCTTTAAAATAACTAAATATATACCTTGCTATTAAAGTGCTTTATAGCAAGACAGGTCCCTTTGTATCATATTTTCTTCATGTGTTCAGAACCCATTTCTTCCTCTATTCTCATCAGATCCCACTGCAGTGTTGAGGACTGGTCCCATCTAGTCACTGTACTAATACAAGTGTACGTCTGTCTTCTATATCACTATATAGATTACATTTGCTTATACTTATCTTTTGGTGCTCCGAGACCCTAACTGATACCCAGCAGCTTGTTCTGAAAATGGCTATTCTCAAAAACCATGTTAAACACAGTCTGGGGCAATTTTACACAATTTCATGTGTAAAATGACGTCTTTCATAGGCTCTAGAGAAGATTATATATGCTTTCCTGCCTGGATCAAAAAGTAATGTTTCCTCTTAATGTGCATCTCCATTTTCCCCAAACACGTGTATCACTCTTAACCTTGTAGGACCGTAAACTAATCTGTTGGAAAGCAGTTCCTATACAGAGGCCTTCCTGTACAGCCAGAGGGGAATCCTGCAGTCAGAATGAGTAAAAAGCATTGGCTAAAGGTTTTAGTGATTTGAAGCAACACTTACTGTATGCTAGCAGAGAATTTGAGGTTAGATATTTCCATGTCACATCAAGAAAACATAAACATGGATCAAGCAGGTGTTCTGTTGAGGTTTGGTCTGTTGCTATATAATGCAATGCTAAGTGTGGGGTGGGGTAGGGGCCCAGATCTGATTGTCCCTGATGAGAGAGTCTACAGGTAGACTTAAAAGAGGCTATGTGACTTGCCCCAAGTTATTTCTGATTGGTGAATAAGGATACCTATGAATAAATACAGCCTACAGCTGGGCAGAATTGAGATAGACAAGGCTTGGTGTTCCCAGCCTTGAGGTCAGAGGAAACCACAAGGAGAGAGCGAAGAAAGTGGACAGAGGAGAAAAACGCCATGGGTTAGGAGTTGAGAAAGCATGATCATTTAGAGCTAAGAGCAGCCTAGATGAAACATAGTAAGTAATAACTCGGGGTTAGTGATAGGAAAATAGATTTTAATAACATAGAAGACAGATATCTGTGTAGCTAATGTGGTGATTGGAGCTTATTGTAAATAATAAAAGTTGTGTGTCTTTTATCTGGGAACTAAATGATCAAACTCAGGGTAGAATACCCAGATTGAGATTAAATATTTTCTAAAACATGTGTCTTGACCTGGAAGCCTAGGAAACAAAGTACACCATTGGAGACCAGGGGTCCCAAGGCAGCCTCTGTAGTGAATGGTTCATGCTTTAAAACTTTTGTATTTTAATTAGCAAATAGTAAGTGTTAAAAAGAACAATGTGTTTTGTGATGTTTTCCTAAAAACCGCAGTGTGCTTTGATTATATATTCACCCCACTTCACCTCCTTCTCTTCTATTCCATCCTCTCTGCCCTCATCCTCTTTGCTAGTTGTCCTCTTTGACTGTGAGCTCAGCATTTCATTCACACTTGGTGACTATTCAGTCAATACAAATAGAAGTTTGGCTTAAGATACTTGTTGCCATCCACTTGATCACTTACTACTGTTTAGAATAAACCTTGGGAATATCTTTCAATATTAGCTTACTGACAAGTTCTGTCTCAATCCCAAATGACATCTACAGTATGGATCTAGAATGTCCCTACAGCCTATGTTAAAAGCCTTGCTGTCAGCCTGTGACACAATGAGGAAGTGGGAGGACATTTATGGAGGGTGGACAAGCAGAGGGAAGCTGAACCATTGCGGGAAGTCCCTTGAAATAGATGGTGGGTTGCTGGCAACTTCCTCATGCTCTCTTTGTTTTCTGGCCACCATGATTTTGGTATTTGTGGGGGTCATGTCTATATTATGCTGCCTTGTTAAGGTCCCCAAACAAAGGAGCAAACTGGTCATTGGCTGAAGCCTCCAAAACAATAAGCCAAAATGAATCTTCCCTATTGGGCACTTTGCCACAGTAACAAAAACCTGCCTGGATCAGATGTAGGAAGTAGTTTGGTATAAAGATTAAAGGCAAGATTTCTTACAGTTTAAACATGGCCAGGTTTTAAATTTAGATCTTCCCCTCACTACGAGTGTGGACTTAGAATTATTTTCCAGTTACTTATTCATCAGCTTTCTCTTATAAAAGTCAGGTATGGTAACAAAACCTTCACCATATTGGCTGCTGTGAGTACCATATAGATAACATACATGTAAATTCACTGAAACCCTGCAAGCTTGCTATATAAATGCTCATCTCCTGATTATTAAACCTTAACAAAGTTTATGTTTAAGGTAACATTTCATATTATTTAATTTGTTTATAATGTTCAACCACCAAAGCCAACTAATACATATTCCAATCTTTATGTGTGCAGACCTTGGAAATATCTTATACACAGCTAATGGCACTCACTGACCTTGACTTTGTACCGTGAACCATAAGATCCATGTTTGAAATGGAACTCAGTAGCTGAGTCTCTCAGAGCTCACAAAATCTAATGTTTACAACAGTCTTCCCTCAGGATCCTGAGAGTTGTTTCACAGACCAGTCTCTGTAGATACCAAAATCTGAGGATATTCAAATCTCTTATTTAAATCTGCATAAAATTTACATATAGCCTATACATATTCTCTCATTCATTTTAAATTGCCCCTAGATTACTCATAATGTTGATGCTATGACCATGCTAAGTAAATTTTATGCTATATTCTTTAAGGAGTTACAACAAGAAAAAAATCTATATATATTTGTTTCTCAAATAGTTTGAATCTACAGTTGGCATTTTTCAAGTCTGTAGATGAGATTCTGATGATACAGGGGTCTCGCTATTGGCTGTTAGTCTAGAGTAACACACAGACAATGTGGTACCAAGAGTCTAGCAGGTAGCTTCTAAATTCTTCCACAGACCATGGCTCACACAAGTGTCCTCAGCACCAAGTCTGTGAATAATTATTGAAGCTTCTTAAAGCATTTCACAGCCCACAGAAATCTAGGGACAGAGAGTGGAAGAGGGTTTTTGTATGGGCATTTCTTAAACTCCATGAGGGTTAAAAATGGCATGAATAACAGTGACTTCACTGATATCCAGGAGAGTTTATGTTTCCTTTCCTCTGGGGACAACACACGACTTACACCACCAAATGCCACCTGTGTGACTGTATGCCACTGGCATCACCACCCACCACTCACATAATCACAGACCATTGGCTTCCAGTGCAGGCATTGGGCCATCATGAACGTGACCCCTCCTGCCTTTCCAGTTTCCTCACTCTGGATGTTCTCTTATCATAATGAGATTGAGATTTCCATTTTGGAAAGGGGAAGAATCAATTGCAGATACACATTCTGTAACTGCAGTCTATTTGCAGATCATCCATGAAGTGTAAACCAAGTGTTAAAGTGTCACAGTATGGAATTTTAAATCAGATTTAAAATTTGTTTGAGCCCCGAACTCTTAATTCCACATTTCCTACTGAATCTCAAATCTGAGACTCACAGTGCTGCCTACCTGTCTCTGTTTGGAAGATAAAAAAGGAGGCAGAAGAAAAGGAGGAGGAAAAGGTGAGTGAGGAGGAGATGGAGGAGGAGGAGGAGGAGGAGGAGGAGGAGGAGGAGGAGGAGG
>NW_021620638.1:3030725-3032212 GCF_004785775.1 Grammomys surdaster | reverse complement strand
AGGAGAGAGAGAGAGAGAGAGAGAGAGAGAGAGAGAGAGAGAGAGAGAGAGTGCACTGTTGGTTGACACAGTCCAGCCAGGCTTAGCATCTTTTAGATACACAGCAGATGCACACTCTAGTATAGATTTGAGTTTGCTTCCTTTTGTAGACTAGACTGTTCCACACAAGTTAAGATTCAAATATAACTGCTATCATCCTCCGAGTGAAAATGCCTTTTCAGAGTCTCACTATACCATTTTGTAAAGAGGACACTGTGGTGGTTTCAGGCTGAAAAGGAGAAGACTGCACATCATATTGTTCAACCTAATGTGCTCCCCTACCTGTTCCATCTTTACAACAGACAGCACAGAAAGTTCCCTTGTTAGCGACCAATGCATTTTCAGTGAGTCGGGTTTTTATAAGTCTGAATGCACAGTTTTTCTCCTCCATGCATTAACACAAACATAGTCCTTGGGAGGTCATGAGGACTTGCCAGATCCTTCCTGTGTTTCATTCAGTTCTTACTTACAGTCTGCAGTTTTTACCAGTGGCAGAAGGATGCCCAGCTTATTTAATAGAAGTTGGGCAGTTGAGTGCATTACTATTTCATGTTGAACAAGTAAATCCCAGCTAAGCAGGGCAGAAGGTCCCTCTAAATGAAACTTCCCTATCTTTCAATTTCTTTAAGATTACTCAATGCCAGAGAGGGAGTGGAAGTGTTGGAAGTGTCTATAAACAAAATCCCTTTGCAGAGCCACCTCCACTGTTAGCCACTTTTTATTGTCGGTCTGGACCTCTTTATGACACTGGACACATATATGCTTACGTACAGAGCTCTACAGTCTGCTGGTGGAATTTGAGACTCTGAAGTAGTAAGGCTAACTCTATAAAGAGCACCTTAAATCCCACATTCATTAATCCACATGGATTTGTGTGCTTTTGCAAATTGTGTTGTCAGGTACCTATAATGTCACCTACTGATGCTCAGAGACTGAGAATAGCTGATAATGTTAATGTAGAAAATGTATTTCCTTTTATTGGCAGTGATTCTCTCTGGAGAAAGAATCTGAGCTTTCCATGAGTGAAGGGTCTAGGCTCACAGCGGTACTTAGTAATGACCTTTATTTCCAAGCTGTTATGTACACATGAAAGTCAATGGGAGACTTGGGATATTGAGATAAAGCACAAAATACTCCCTACAGATCCATTTTTGGACTTGGTTAGCAGATGATGATTTTGTAATATTGACCAAAATCATTCACTGATCCATTCGTTTTTATATGTAGTTTTAGTTTATGTACTCTATAGAGATTTTAAAAATTTTCCCCCAGAATTCATCAAATCTTCCTTAAGTCTTTCTCCAACATTTTTTAATAATTTGTTTTCCTATCCATCTAATAAAAATAGAGACCGCCCTTCGGCCCCTGCCTGGTCCCTTGGACTGGAGCAGACACAGAGTCGGTCTGCTCCTGTCCTGTGGAGAAACTGAATCCTGAGTCATCCAGGA
>NW_021620638.1:2942377-3030715 GCF_004785775.1 Grammomys surdaster | reverse complement strand
TCCAGGAGCCACTGCACTCAGAGCAGCTGGTAAGAACTCCATCTCACTCCCTAAGCCCCAGAAAAACATCTGGGAGCCAGGGACATCCAGGGCACAGCAGTTACCCAAACCCCGCCCCTCCGGAATTCCACTTCCCTTCGGCCCCTGCCTGGTCCCTGGGACTGGAGCAGACACAGAGTAGGTCTGCTCCTGTCCTGTGGAGAAACTGAATCCTGAGTCATCGAGAAGCCACTACACTCAGAGCAGCTGAAACTGAATTCTGAGTCATCAGGGACCCACTGCACTCAGAGCAGCTGGAGCCACTGCACTCAGAGCAGCTGACACAGAGTTGGTCTGCTCCTGTCCTGTGGAGAAACTGAATCCTGAGTCATCTAGGAGCCACTGCACTCAGAGCAGCTGAAACTGAATCCTGAGTCATCGAGAACCCACTGCACTCAGAGCAGCCGAGGAGTCACTGCACTCAGAACAGAAGGATTACCAGATCCAAGAGGTGGCCTGAGTCCCAGGAGTTCTTCCACCCGGGAGATTAGGGGCATAAGACCACAGAGACCTCTGGACTCCGAGGAGCTCTGCAATAAGCAAGATAACTGGAAATACATATTCCAATCTTACACAGAGAGGGCAGGTACCACTAGAGTTACCCAGATGGCGAAAGGCAAGCGCAAGAACATAAGCAACAGAAACCAAAGTTTCTTGGCATCATCAGTGCCCAGTTCTCCCAATATAGCAAGCCCTGAACACCCCTTCACACCTGAAAAGCAGGATTCAGAATTAAAATCACTTCTCATGATGATGATAGAGGATTATAAGAAGGAATTAAGTAACTCCCTTAAAGAAATACAGGAGAGTACAAGTAAACAGATAGAAGCCCTTAAAGAGGAATCACAGAAATCCCTTAAAGAAATGCAAGAAAACACGATGAAGGAATTAAACAAAAACATTCAGGATCTGAAACTGGAAATAGAAACAATAAAGAAAGTTCAAAGGGAGACAACCATGGAGATAGAAAACCTAAGAAAGAGATCAGGAGTCACAGACGCAAGCATCACCAACCGAATACAAGAGATAGAAGAGAGAATCTCCAATGCAGAAGATATGGTGGAAAATATTGACACAGTTGTCAAAGAAAATGCAAAAAGCAAAAAACTCCTAACTCAAAACATCCAGGAAATCCAGGACACAATGAGAAGACCAAACCTAAGGATAATAGGTATAGATGAGAATGAAGATTCCCAACTTAAAGGGCCAGTAAATATCTTCAACAAAATCATTGAGGAAGATTTCCCTAACCTAAAGAACAAGATGCCCATAAACATACAAGAAGCCTACAGAACACCAAATAGACTAGACCAGAAAAGAAATACCTCCCGTCACTTAATAATCAAAACATCAGATGCACAAAACAAAGAAAAAATACTAAAAGCAGTAAGGGAAAAAGGTCAAGTAACATATAAAGGCAGACCTATAAGAATTACACCAGACTTCTCACCAGAGACTATAAAAGCCAGAAGAGCCTGGACGGACATCATACAGACCCTAAGAGAACACAATTGCCAGCCCAGATTACTATACCCAGCAAAACTCTCAATCAATATAGATGGTGAAACCAAGATATTCCATGACAAAACCAAATTTGCACAATATCTTCCCACAAACCCAGCACTTCAAAGGATAATGGATGGAAAACACCAACACAAGGAGGGAAACTACAACCTAGAAAAAGCAAGGAAGTAATCTTCCAACAACCCCAAAAGAAGATAACTATACAAACATAACTTTACCTCTAATAACAAAAATAACAGGAAGCCACAATCATTTTTCCTTAATATCTCTTAACATCAATGGTCTCAATTCCCCAATAAAAAGACGCAGACTAGCAGACTGGATACACAAACAAGACCCAGAATTTTGCTGCATACAAGAAACACACCTCAGTGACAAAGACAGACACTACCTCAGAATAAAAGGGTGGAAAACAATTTTCCAAGCCAATGGTCCCAAGAAACAAGCTGGAGTAGCCATTCTAATATCAAATAAAATCGACTTCCATCCAAAATTAATCAAAAAAGATAAGGAAGGACACTTCATACTCATCAAAGGAAAAAGCTACCAAGGTGAACTCTCAATTCTGAACATCTATGCCCCAAACGCAAGGGCACCTACATACATAAAAGAAACTTTACTAAAGCTCAAAACACACATTACACCTCACACAATAATAGTGGGGGATTTCAACACCCCACTCTCAGCAATGGACAGATCATGGAAACAGAAACTAAACCGAGACACTTTGACATTAACAGAAGTTATGAACCGAATGGACTTAACAGACATCTATAGAACATTTCATCCTAAAACAAAAGAATATACCTTTTTCTCAGCACCTCATGGTACCTTCTCCAAAATAGACCATATAATTGGTCACAAAACAAGCCTCTACAGATACAAAAAGAGTGAAATAATCCCTTGCCTCTTATCAGATCACCATGGAATAAGACTGGTCTTTAATAATGACAAAACCAATGGAAAACCCATGTGCACATGGAAACTGAACAACTCTCTACTCAATGATGATTTGGTCAAGAAAGAAATAAAGAAAGAAATTAAAGACTTTTTAGATTTCAATGAAAATGAGGACACATCATACCAAAACTTGTGGGACTCCATGAAGGCAGTGCTAAGAGGAAAACTCATAGCTCTAAGTGCCTACAAAAAGAAACTGGAAAGAGCACACACTAACAAGTTGACTGCACAACTAAAAGCCCTAGAACAAAAAGAAGCAAATACACCCAGGAGGAGTAGAAGGCAGGAAATAATCAAACTCAGGGCTGAAATCAACCAAATAGAAACTGAAAGAACAATACAAAATATCAATAAAACCAGGAGTTGGTTCTTTGAGAAAATCAACAAGATAGATAAACCGTTAGCCAGATTAACCAGAGGGCACAGAGAGAGTATCCAAATTAATAAAATCAGAACTGAAAAGGGAGACATAACAACAGAAACGGAAGAAATTAAAAAAATCATCAGATCCTACTACAAAGGCCTATACTCAACAAAACTGGAAAACCTGGATGAAATGGACAATTTCCTAGACAGATACCAGGTACCAAAATTAAACCAGGAGCAGATAAACCATCTAAATAGTCCCATAACCCCTCAGGAAATAGCAGCAGTCATTAAAAGTCTCCCCACTAAAAAAAGCCCAGGACCAGATGGTTTTAGTGCTGAATTCTATCAGAACTTCAAGGAAGACCTAATACCAATTCTCTTCAAACTATTCCACAAAATAGAGACAGAAGGAACACTACCCAATTCGTTCTATGAAGCTACAATTACACTCATTCCCAAACCCAACAAGGACCCAACAAAGAAAGAGAACTTCAGACCAATCTCCCTTATGAACATCGATGCAAAAATACTCAATAAAATTCTAGCAAACCGAATCCAAGACCACATCAAAACAATCATCCATCATGATCAAGTAGGTTTTATCCCAGGAATGCAGGGATGGTTCAATATTCGGAAATCCATCAATGTAATCCACTATATAAACAAACTTAAAGAAAAAAACCATATGATTATCTCACTAGATGCTGAGAAAGCATTTGACAAAATTCAACATCCCTTCATGATAAAAGTCTTGGAAAGATCAGGAATTCAAGGCCCCTACCTAAACATAGTAAAAGCAATTTACAGCAAACCAGTAGCCAACATCAAGCTAAATGGAGAGAAACTTGAAGCAATCCCACTAAGATCAGGGACTAGACAAGGCTGCCCACTCTCACCCTACCTATTCAATATAGTACTGGAAGTCTTAGCCAGAGCAATTAGACAACAAAAAGAAGTCAAAGGGATACAAATAGGAAAGGAAGAAGTCAAAATATCGCTATTTGCAGATGATATGATAGTATACTTAAGTGACCCCCAAACTTCCACCAGAGAACTCCTAAACCTGATAAACAACTTCAGCAAAGTGGCTGGTTATAAAATCAACTCAAACAAATCAGTAGCCTTCCTCTACATGAAAGATAAACAGACTGAAAAAGAAATTAGGGAAATGACACCCTTCACAATAGTTGCAAATAATATAAAATACCTTGGTGTGAATCTAACCAAGCAAGTGAAAGACCTGTATGACAAGAACTTCAAGTCTCTGAAGAAAGAAATTGAAGAAGATCTCAGAAGATGGAAAGATCTCCCATGCTCATGGATTGGCAGGATTAATATAATAAAAATGGCCATCTTGCCAAAAGCAATCTACAGATTCAATGCAATCCCCATTAAAATCCCAACTCAATTCTTCACAGAGTTAGAAAAGGAAATTCTCAAATTCATATGGAATAACAAAAAACCTAGGATAGCGAAAACTATTCTCAACAATAAAAGAACTTCGGGAGGAATCACCATCCCTGACCTCAAGCTGTACTACAGAGCAATAGTGATAAAAACTACCTGGTATTGGTACAGAGACAGGCAGGAAGATCAATGGAATAGAATTGAAGACCCAGAAATGAACCCACACTCCTATGGTCACTTGATCTTTGACAAAGGAGCTAAAACTGTCCAGTGGAAAAAGGACAGCATTTTCAACAAATGGTGCTGGTTCAACTGGAGGACAACATGTAGAAGAATGAAAATTGATCCATTCTTATCCCCTTGTACAAAGCTCAAATCTAAGTGGATAAAGGACCTCCACATAAAACCAGATACACTGAAACTAATAGAAGAGAAGGTGGGGAAAAGCCTCGAACACTTGGGCACAGGGGAAAAGTTCCTGAACAGAACTCCAATGGCATATGCTCTAAGATCGAGAATTGACAAATGGGACTTCATAAAATTGCAAAGTTTCTGTAAGGCAAAGGACACTGTCAATAGGACAAAACGACAACCAACAAATTGGGAAAAGATCTTTACCAATCCTTCATCTGATAGAGGGCTAATATCCAATATATACAAAGAGCTCAAGAAATTAGACTCCAGGCAACCAAATTACCCTATTAAAAAATGGGGTATAGAGCTTAACAAAGAATTTTCAACAGAAGAAACTCGAATGGCCGAGAAGCACCTAAAGAAATGCTCGGCATCCTTAGTCGTCAGGGAAATGCAAATCAAAACAACCCTGAGATTCCATCTCACACCAGTCAGAATGGCTAAGATTAAAAACTCAGGTGATAGTAGATGCTGGCGAGGGTGTGGAGAAAGAGGAACACTCCTCCATTGTTGGTGGGACTGCAAGATGGTGCAACCACTTTGGAAATCAGTGTGGCGGTTCCTCAGAAAATTGGACATAGCATTACCCGAGGATCCAGCTATACCACTCCTAGGCATATACCCAGAAGGTGCTCGAACATATAATAAGGACATATGCTCAACTATGTTCATAGCAGCCTTATTTATAATAGCCAGGAGCTGGAAAGAACCCAGATGTCCTTCAACTGAGGAATGGATTAAAAAAATGTGGTATATTTACACAATGGAGTATTACTCAGCTATTAAAAACAATGAATTTGAGAGGTTCCTAGGTAAATGGATGGAACTAGAAATTATCATTCTGAGTGAGGTAAGCCAATCACAAAAGAACACACATGGTATTCACTCACTGATTATTGGATATTAGCCCAGAACCTTAAAATGCCCAGGATGCAACTCACAGGCCACATGAAGTCCATAAAGAATGAAGACCAAGTGGGGGTGATTCGGTCCTTCTTAGAAGGAGCAACAAAATACTCAAGGGAGCAAATATGGAGACAAAGCGAGGGACAAAAACTGAAGGAGGGGCCGTCTGAAGACCTTTCCACCTGAGTATCCATCCCATGTGCAGTCACCAAAGGTAGATGCTGACGTGGAAGTCAGGAAGTGCATGCTGATAAGAGCCTGATATGGATGTCTCCTCAGAGGTCTTCAAGAGTCTGACATATTCAGAGGCAGATGCTCACAACTAGCCATTGAAGTGATCATGGGGTTCTCAATGGAGGAGTTAGAGTGAAGACTGAAGAAGCTGAAAGGATTTGTGGCCCCATGAGGAGAGCAACAATACCAACCAACCACAGCTCCCAGGGTCTAAACCACCAGCCTGGGAGCACTTATGGAGGGATCCAGGGCCTTAGCTGAATATATAAGAGTGGAGGGCCCTGCTGGGCACAGATGGAAGATGAGATCCTTGACCTCATGAAGGCTGGACGCCCCAGGGGGTGGGAGTTTTGAGGGTGGGGAGGTGGGAGTGGGGGGGTAGATAGAGGTTACATCCACAAAGAAGAAGGAGGAGGTGTGAGGGGATTGGGGGTTCCTGGGTGGGTGGGGGATGGGGTAAGGGGACAACATATGAAATGTAAATAAAACATCCAATAAAAAAAAAAAAAGAAAAAAAAAAAGAAATCTGAAAAAAAAAATAGAGACCAATTCCTTCAATATCCAAACCAATCGAGGTTTTGGTGTATGTAAATGCCTGTTGAAGACTCATGAAAAGAGAGCTGTCCAACATTAACATAATTCCATGACATGCTATTAACTGGTAAAGAGCTGTGAGTAGGCAAGGCCCCTTGAGTATTGCTATTTCCTCCCAGGTCAAGAGTGTCATCTCTTTATATCCTGTAGGCCAACTCTGGGCTGTGGTATAGATGTGTGATATACGTACGAGAATGTCTATATACACTTTGGTATTTGAAACTGGGATGAGCAGATATCCTTAAAAGGATGGAACAATTTTTTCACAGATTTTTAAGCCACTTGGAAATGGGATAATTTCTAAAAGGTCTTTTAAATCCAGAAAGGCTTGATCGTACACCACATCTCTCCAAGGAAACTGACAAGATCATTGTTCAAGGCCACCCTCAACACACAGGTACTGCAGGAAGTGCTTCCTTTTCTCTGGTGATACACAGATGAAGTAGATCTTATGCATCCAGTAGCTTTATGTTCATCTGTAGAGATTTGTATCACAATTCATCTATGCCTGGCTCTATGCAAGTGTCAGCTTCACATGATGTGGTACTGAGTGGAAATAAAATGTATGACTCTACTCTCGGGTTGGGGAATCAGTTTCCTTTTTCTCTGAACCATTACCTCAACCTACCACAAAGAGATAGATTCAAAGCTTGCAACCTCCTCACAGCATGGACTGGCTTTCAAGATTAATGGTAGGTAGGTGGATTACCAGGATGAGAAATGTTTAACTTTACCATTCGAGCTCAGGTCCTTTAAGAAGAGCAGAAGGAAAAAAGAAAAAGCCATCATGGCAGGGACAGAGCAGAGGTCTGAAGGCCACGGCTTTCCCCTCTCTCCACACCTGCTCTGCTATATATGTGGAGTTCACTAATAAAACACAAATCAAGATGGAGTCTGAGGAGATTCCACCCAGCTACCCTCTAAGCCTCCACTCACTCAGTTTTTATGTTAATTATGTTTTTATGCTAATTATGAATGGACTGAGTGTAAATCTTTCCAAAGAACATATATGTCAAATGTCACATGATTTAGGAGTCATGTGAAAACATCACATTTCTAGGAGTCAGGGATAAGACAGGCTTTTTTTTTTTCTTTTTTCTTTTTTTCTTTATTTCTGGTTGTTTTTATGCTTTGTTTTGTTACTGTGTAGCTCAAGCTGACCTTGACTTCTTGGTTTTCCTGCTTCAGCCTCCCAAGGCCAGGATTGTGAGGTAAGCTGCCAGGTCTGGCTTTTCCACAGACTCGCTTTTCTAAACTGTTAGAATTCCACTAACACCAATTATCAAACCATCACCAATCTTGCCAGCAAGGGACATGATTAAATCATTCAAGGCAATGTGGTTTGTTTAGTTTTAAATTTTTTTCAAGATATCCTCTTATAGAACAATGGACAAGAAGCACTGAGAGCCAATCTAATTGTACTTTGAAAATTGAATATTAAATAAATTCTGAAACACAGGGTCTGTGGATAGATTGGGGAGCAGGAGAAAAAGGTACTTTTTCATGGCTAGCATGTATGCTATAGTACTGTGGTGTTCAAGTGGGTGGGTTAGACACTGTTGTAGTGATTTTCAGGGTCCCATCTTCCTGTCTCTTTCAGAGACACTCTGCTCTATACTAACACTGAAGCCTTTTTGTCTTACAGAGTCCAAATGAAGTTCTCACTATGAGATTTTAATCTGGGTTCAGTTTGTTGAGTCTTAACCTAGTCTTACATGGATACCTGGAACTGAAGCCTGACAAAGTGCATGAGGCCCACTAGGGCTGGTTATATGATGATAACAAGTCTAATCACCTGCTGCAGCCGGATGGAACTATGGATACTACGGTGCTACAGTCATTCCTGACTTTTCTGAGACTTTCAGATACTGCCTAAGGTCTGATAAATGCATAGCCCTTCAGTGGCAAGGAAGCACTGATAAGACATTCAGAATCAAGTTAAACATGAGCCATGACAGAATGCATCATTATTTCATCTGACAATGTTGGGTGCGGTCATTTCTGATAATGATGTGGCAGAAGATCTAAGAAACCTCTCACAAAGAGCTGGTGGTTCTCAATCCAGTGTTTGCATTTGTGAACTCCATGGGAAGGTAGTTCAGCAGTCACAGACTTCACTTTCCTCGATTTGGAATTTCACAGGACAGTCAAATGAAAGATCATCAATAAGTGACACTCTTGTGTCCTACTTTTTCCTCATATTTGACTATCCAAGGAGTAAGCATCTACTCATCTTTAACCTAAAGGAAAGCTGCACTCTCAGGGGCTTTGTGGTTAAGGCCTGACTCCATGACCAGCAGCATCAGTGTCGGCTGCAATTCATGAGAAAGGCTCACTTTTGTTTCCCAAATCCCAGGCCCTCATTAGTCAGATAATATTTGGAAAAGTCCTCAGACATTGTTTACACACAGGACAAAAGAGAGAAAACACTGGTTTTGACTTTAAAACTCTGGCCTTCTCTCACTTCATGCCTTCTGATATTTTTAATTTTTTTTTAATGAGTGGTATTTACATCTTTGACAGACTTTCAAATTATATCTGCAAGAATCTGAGGGGTGAAAGGCAGAGATGAAGAATACTCGGGAGTAGAGGTCTGCAGAATTGCCCTAATCAGAGCCACACTGGTCCTGAGCTCAGTGCAATCCACAGGAGACACCCAGTCAAGAGGTTTCAGCAGGAGGAGCTGTCCCACGTTCTTAAAGGAAAGCATATTTACCTTCACAAATCTTCAGAACCAATGCTACACCTAGTCCAATATCATAGCTGTGGGATTTATAACAAATTTTCTGACCACTTTCTCCTCTATATTTGTATTTTATCTTTCCGTTTGTGAGTATTTGTGAAGAATCTGATTTATCCATTTCCATTATTTTCTCTCAGAATGCCACATTCCGTAAAGAGTAGCCAGAGTGCCACTTTTTTTTTTGAAAAAAAAAAAGGAGAATAAAAATTTAAAAACCCCTAAAGAAGAAATAAAACTGCATTTCTGTTCCGATGTTCCTGAAGGGTAGCATTTGCAGCCAGTCTTGCATGTGGCAAAGGACTGGTGTAAGTAGGGTCATTTAGGACTTAGCAAAAAACAGGAAGAAACACCCCAGAGGAATCACAGTGCATGAAATTGTAGCATCACACCTAGTTAGCAGCCCCTTACCATAATGGAGCCTCTCGAACATCACAACAGAACACAGCTGGAAGAGGAAACTGCTGCTCAACACACTAGGAATGAATCACTAAGACCACCAGAGACTGGGCAATGAAACACTGCATTCTCAATAATACTGAGCATTTCTTGATTCTGAAAATGCCCGTCCATGCTCTATCAGCAAACTGTTCTTAGATTCTTTTTTACTCAAGAGTTGTTTTTTTTTTTTTAAATCAGCAAAAGAACTAGTTCAATTCAGGTGTCTTCTGACCATTTTTCTCTCCCTTAGTCTATTTATTTCTTAGCATCACTGTAATTGAAAAACTAGCGATTGCTAAAAGATGCTATTAACTGGAGTGCATTCATAGTGTGTGTCACTAATAGAGTGGGGTCGCATTCTTTATCCTTTTAGCAAAGCATCATTTTATTGTCCTCTTCTTCTGTAGCTTTTGTTCCACTTAAATGAAACAAAGGCTCTGTGGAACTTGTTCAAATTATTTGTATCACTATATTTTCTCCATTTCAGGAAAAAGCATGATGTGTAGCATTTTTCATTCACTATGTTACCATATTGGGGCATTAATGGTCCTTGTTTATGTTATAGAAAGACACCAAAAAAAAGCCCATTATTGATTCTACTCATAATTTATACACTCTAAGTTAAAATATTTTAATAATCCATTTACTGAGTTCGTATTTGTGTTCAGAATATTAGTGTTGGAATTAGAACAAGAAACATAACTAAGTCTTAAATATAAAGGGACAATAATAGAAATATACACTAACTAAACTATATGATACTTAATGAAGATGCTTCTAATGTAAACCTAATGAATATTGTGTGTTGCAATAAGAAAAGCTACTGTGAAGCCCTGGCGTGCACCTGACGGTAAGAAATGTACCAGCTCATCCTCCAACCGTTCCCTTTAAGGTGTCACATTAAAATGAGTGTGAGAAATAAAATCTGCAGATATAAGCGTAAATAAAATATTGTAGTTCTCACTATTCACTGGATTTCTCATATCAATAAATTATGACACAGAGAATCGGTGATAGAATAAACTGGAAATTTACATGTAATCTGGGTAGAAGATGGCAATTGAATAGGATAGTTCATGTAGAAGAAATGAGTTGACATACGGGGTCAGGGAAAGAAAGGATGGCTGAGAGTCTGGCATAGGACTGAAGTTTCTACAGCTGTTTGTCATTCAGTCTCCATACTAACACTGAACTATGAGAACTCAAGGCCAGAAAATTTAAGTAACTGAAAACCACAGTTTGTGGTCATTGCTATTGTTGTAGTGCTGTTCTGTTTTGTGCAAAATGAAGGAGAAGAGAAGGAGCTGGGACTCAAGTTAGAATCCAGTCAAGTTTCTAGGTACTTTAAACCAAAATGCGCAAGGCACCAATCACAGTTTACTGTGAGCCACTTGTGAGCATGTGCAATGAGGCATGTCTACCTGCAGACACCATCACTGTGGAGCTGAGCTATGCCATGCTTGGTTTCCAGAGACCCTTAAAGAAGGGGGAACTATCATCCCAAGGCTCAAGAGGAGTTAGAAGTAGGGAAATATCTGCTTAGATATTTTAAAAATTCCTTAGAAGGTTAAGAAAAAACTAAGCAAAGTTGGAATCCTTATTGGAGATATAATAGCATCCCTTCCAATCATTTTAGTGGGGCAAACAGCCATTCTGTGATTGGACATTGCTCTTGATTTTGTGCTTACTGAGTGTTCCAGCTTTGTCCCGATTCACCATAGTTAGCATGGCCATGCCTGTGTGAATTTCCATGAAGTCATTCTGGATCAGTAGGATGGGGTTAGTGCCTATTGTGAGACCTAATTTCCAGCCTGGTTGTCAATGCTCTCTTTCTCAGTTAAAGGAGACAAGTTGTATTTTGAGGACCCCAAAATGAGAAAAAAGATATGGATGATCCTCTCTGTGTGCATTTTGTCCAACAGGAAACATTCATGGGCAAAGAGCATCTCCTAGAGGGTCTCCTTTCAATCAAGAGCAGAGTGGGACTGTGTGGGTCTACATGACATTTGGGCCAATGGGTCATGCTGTTGTAACAGATCTTTAGATGAGAAAACCAGACTTTCCAGGTGGTTTCTAAATAAAAGTAGTGGAGAAGCCCAGTGTATCGAGACTTCAGAAAATCAGATTCTGCAATATTAAGGAAAATCAACCACATGGCCTGTAACTAGAATATCAAAATAAACTGGTGTCATTAAAACCAAGCCTAAAGCTAGGCATGGCACAAACTTGTAAGCCTAGTACTTGTGATGCTAAATCCTTTCTATAGAAGGATGTCTACAGTTAAACCAACATTCCTTGGAACTGTGAAACAGGTTCTCATCTATCTAAAGGGTAGACATTCCTTACCTCTGACATTTCTCTTACCTCTGACAGAAGAGATATATGAATACCTGTGCTGCCTATCAAAGTCTATGATAGCTAGCCTCCTGGCTCTTTCTTCTCCCTAGGTACCCCAGGTAATCCATATAACCATGGTTTGTCAACCAGCCACTCTTTGTTGCTATCTGCTTGCTCTCTCCCTATGTGTATTCTCTCTCTTGCTATTGCCACTATCCTCTCCTGCTATGTTCTCTCATGTGTCTCACAGAGAGCTCTGGCCATGTCCAGTTGGTTCTTCTCTCTCTCTGCTCTGGACTCTTCCAGATGCCTCTGGATTTGTTCTTTTTCTTAGTCATAATACCCCGCAATACCATGTCAGCAATATCTTTACTGAACTCTCTCTCATACAGTTACATAATAATAATCATCACCATCACCACCACCACCACCACCACCACCATCATCATCATCATCACCATCATCTTAAGTGAGCCCCTGAAATGGCTCAGCAGGTAAAACCACATATCACCAGCTCTGACTCACAAAGGAGAAGGAGAGACCAACTTCTTCACGTTATACATGAGCACTGTAGCATGTGTCTGGCCCCCTAATGACATAGGGTAGAGTTGAAATGTTTTATGCTTTTATCTATACTTTGCCTTGTAACTAGCCTGGTAGAAATAAAGATATTCTAAAGAAACACTTGTATCTGTCAGTCTACCAGATTATTGAAATAAATGAACCTCAAAGAAATGGGGATCTCCCCAGAAATTTCATGTTGGAGAAGGAAAAATCACCAGCTAGAGAGAAAACTTGTCTCCCAGAAAGAGATTTCACATAGTTCTAACAACGTGTCAGACCACTTTATAGGATGAGACTGAAGCCCAGTCAATGATGGGTCAATGGTGGGTGGGACCAGACTTTGATCCAGACTGCTTATCTCTGACCCTCTATCTACACTTCAGTATGACTCAAGAGCTCAAAGATGAAGTTGGCGGTTCACTGAATTTCTCTCTCCATCTTCCCAATGTTGTCACACAAAACAAATCTCTTTTTTTGCTTTCTGCATTTTTTTGACTTATTGAGTACAGATGACTAACCTGGCTTAGGGCACAGGACGTGAGCCCCAAGTTCAATAACAAAGTAAGTTGCCTGTGGAACCTTAGTTAAGTTAATTAACCCAATATTAAGTTTCTTAAGCTGTAAAGTGGAGTGATGATAGTATTCACAGTGTGGTTGGGAGATTTAAAAATGATAACTGGCAAAACTTAGCACAATGCCTCACTCTAATGTGGTAAATGCTCTGTTGTGGGAGTGTTGTTATAACAAGTGGATGCTGTCCCATCACACAAGATTTCGGTAAAGAAAAAAACAGATGTTATATCGTAGCCACAGGGGATTCTCTCTAATGAGAGAAATATTCCTCTAAAGTTTCAAGGAATCTGTAACATCAAACAAATAGCAAGTCAATACCCAGAAATGAAGGAGGGATTGGGGGAAGAAATTCAAGAAGCCTGGACAAAGGCGAGGCTTCTGATGGTCAGCTCACCGTCTGAAGTTCTCAGAGCTCCTGCTCAATGTTTTCATTGGTGGATCCTCCAGAGGGCTCCTCTGAAAAGTTCCTATTCTTCCTCTACTTACTGTATCTCTTCACCTGCTCACCTGGGCATGCTCTGTTAGCAAATGTCTAAATCATGTCTGGTGTAGTCCCTGCTCCCTCTCTCAGTAACTGACCTCTATTCTCCCACTCCAGTGTTGTCTCAGAGGGCCCTCATGAGCACCACTCTGTCTCCGTTCTGTCTCCCGCTCATCCAGCATGTGGATGACAAGATGGCCTGTCAACACCGCCAGAGAGTGAGGTGCCCCTGATGCCTCACCTTCATCCCCTGTCTCCAGAAGTAAAACCCATAAGGGTTTGGGAGGAGTAGGCAGGCAAAGATGCTGCTTGTTTGATACTGCTGTGGTAACAAAAGCCAGTCCAGGCAAGGGTCTATAAGAGCATTAGCGTCTCAGGAGGAGCAGACCACTCTGAAGTGGGATTGCTGGTCTCAGTGATATACCAGGTGTGTGATCTCAAACAAGTTGCTTAGTCTTTCCAGCTCACTTTCGTCATCTGCGAAACTGAAATAAAAACAGTACCTGCCTTCGTGGGCAAGGATTAAGTCCACTAATCCATATGAATAAACCACATGAGCACTGATTTTGGCACAGATGAAACACTCAGTAAATATAAGCTTCCTTTAAGTTGATCCGTGGAGGAAGATAGTGACCACTTTGCGCAGTACAGAGGAGAGCTTACAGGCATCCAGCCTCCAGAACAGAGTAGGCCCAGTAACCTACTAGCTGCTGTTTGATTTGTCTGAGGCTCAAGAGCCTGCAGCTAAGACCTATGAAGACAGTGGTGGGTGGAGAGAACCCAGAAGTCCCCCTGCCAAACTCAAGAGGTCTTTGTGGATGGGAGACAACTGGAGGCCTCAAAGTTTCAACACAGGAGGAAGTAATAGAGGCAAGGGGAGGCAGATCTGCTCCTGTGTGAATGAGAGAGCCTGTGTTTTAATGTGGAAGTAAGGAAAATTCAAGAAAACGGCTAGCAGTGATGACCTTGGCCAAAAAAATTGTTCAACTAGTGCAGAGGAATCTGCACACAGGCTGAGGTGAAGCTGCTGTGAGTCCACAGAACTCAGGTCTGTTAGCAACACAAGAATGGATGGATTGTGGGTGGATTCTAGAACAAAGACCACTTTCATAAACAAGGCTGTATATATGAGTCCTTGGATAGTAAGGGGCAGGCGATTCTCTGAGCACAGCCTGGTTTTGTTTTTAATTTCTTGCCACTGTCAATTACATGTGTTTACTTTCCTGGTCCTACAGGGGCTAGTCTTAAAAGTTCTGAGTCCCAAACCTACTGCCATCTATAAATAACTCAGCTGAAAATAGTTCATTCATTCATTCAACGAGTCTTTACAGTTCTCACTATGTGAAGGGTGTTGTGTAAGATATTAGTGACATACAAACACTTCTCATATCACACTTCTCAACTACTCCATGGATTCACTCATTCTCAGCAAATACTTTCTGAATTAACCTGAGACATGGCTGCTGAGTGTATGGCATGTCCAGCCTAGCAAGGGAGTTACACATTGAACTAGCAGTCAAGCAAAGAATGGAAACCACAGACTCGATCTCAGGTAGTCTCCAGACAACGTACAAAACAGGACAGGACCAAGATGGCCCTTTTCATTTCCACAAACTTCGTGTATGTTACTCTGAATAGGGACAGCTCAGATAGGGGCTGATTTAAAAGCCTGCCCCTTCTCCTGCCCCACATCTTGAAAGTTATCTTTTAAAGCAATTTGCTTAACTGATTCATCCTATGAAAAGATACATTGGGAAACACTTGAACTTACTCTTAAAATTCTGTTTAAACAAAGGCACTAGGCCATAGGTCTGCTAGAGTCCTCGCTCTGAAGCAGGTGAACCTGAGGTTTATTCTGAGCATACATATAAAAGTGGATGCAAGTGGATATCTGGAGCTGCTGGCCAGCCGAGGCTAATTGCCATACTCCAGGACCTTGTGAGAAACCCTGTCTCAAAAACAAGGCAGATGGCTGCCGAGGAACAACACCAGAGGTTGTGATCTGGCATACACACACACACACACACACACACAACTGCATGTGCATTTACACGTACATGATCCCCCAACACATATGAACCCCTTCATACACATGCAAATCTGAAATATAGTCCTCAAAGTGGAACTGAGAGCTGGGAAGGTGAGGGGTGAGGAAGGGGCTTTGTCTCCTGCTACTGACTGCTTGCTGGCTGTCATGCTATAGCAGGAGAGAGTAGTTCAGCAGCTCCCACCTGGGTGTGATTAGATTGGGATTATTTGCAGAGCGATCCCCTCCTCCATGCTATTGTGATGCTTCCTAATGATTCTGCACTGAGATGCCCCAGAACCATCACTTCCTTAGGTAACAATGGATAAACATCAGCCTGAGAAATTCCAAGTCTGTATTATTTATGAAGCTGCAATTCTCCTGTAAATAACCCAGTTGTTAAAATGATATGTATCTATGTAATTGAGTCTTCTGTATACAAATAAATAAGACTTTATTGCAATGTCAGAAGTTAACAGACCGGTCAATAAAATCAATAACTCACTTTTTCTTCCTTATATATCTAACTTTTCTCCACCTTTCCCGTGTCCTCTGTTTGTTCTGGTTACATATTACAGCTCAGGAGAAAATACAGCTGTTGTACTAGTGTTTATTACGTGCTGGGTGAGAGGAGGTGGAAACAAAGGGGAAAAAAGAAGTCACGAAAGTTTCCATTTGTCTGGCGTTGCCAATTTAAGAAAATAAAGGGGAAGAAGAAATGTGTTGTTTAAAGTCCAGCACATAGTTTCCATGATGTCCCATTAAAGAGAGGAAAACTGGATGACAGCCATGCCTTTGGTGAGTGTTTCAGTTAATGTTGCCTCACCATCTCTATGCTGTCACAACAGGCAGCTGGAGCAGAGTGGCATGTGGCTGGGACAGTGTCTGCATTTCCCTTGTCAGTCCTTAGTGCTGAGAGGTTGCTATGCCTCATCTGGGAATCTCTGCTCTGCACAAGCCTGGCATATACAAGCCAAGCCTGACGTATACTCTCCTTGAGGTGGGGTGGAAGTAGCTAGATTTGCCAGGCATTTTTTTTTTCTTAAAGCAATCTGCTTAATTGCTGTGGCCCTCGTTGGGCTCAATTTAAAAGCCTGAAAGGGCTTTTTAAAAAATGTTTTTCCACTTACTAAAAAAATCCAATTAAGCAAATTGGCATCATTCCAAATGTTTTTGCACCTGAAGGGGGAAAGATAACCAGAAACAGAGAAAATAAAAAATTAAGAAGTTAGATTACTGTAAGTTTCATGATGTTTCTATTTCTGTGCCAATAATGTTTTGGTCTATTTGCATAGAACAGCTAGCTTGCCCTCTCCCATGGACTATATACTTCTATTTGGTCCTCTACATCACTTATGAAAACAGAAAGAATATTCCCAAGAAAAGATCCCTAGCATTTTCAAGATTTGATGTGGAATGTAGATGTTCGGATGGTTTCAGTGTTGTATTCCGTGTTGTTTTATGGTTTGTCCCAGCATGATAATATTTTTTCGTGACTTGGAGCATGAAATCATAATTCAGACTTGAATAGCACATTCTGAATTATGATAAATAATTACAGGACTGTTACAATTGTGAAGCATGAATAATAATGTCAACTGAAAATCCACTCTTTGGCAAGTGGAAGCTCCAGCAGAAGGTGGTATGTAAAAAGTCATGAGGCCATCAAACCTGAGAAAATATACCACCGTTTTTTCTGGAGGACACATTGACTTAGGCCAACTTAATGATTTTCATTGCTCTGGCTGGAATTAAAGATTCAGGCTTAGACATAATCAGTATGAACTAAGAGACTCTGAAGCAGGTGTTGATACCACCAGATCCTCAAGAAGGGATAAACGGGTATGCAGACTCAAGGACAATCAATGAATAGGTTGCCCTCACTCTCATAGAGTGGATGAGACTGGAGAGATGGCTCAGTGATTCAGAGCACTGGGTGTGTTTTTAAGTTCAGTTCCTAGTATCCATATGTTGGCTTACAAGTATCTGTAACCCCAGTTCTAGGGAATCTAATGCTCTTTTCTGGCCTTTATAGGCACACATGGTACATGGTATACACATGCATACATGCAGGCAAACACTCATGCACATAAAATCAAATCAAATGGTTCTTTGTAAACATCACAGAGTGGGTAAATCCTAGAAACAGTTATTAGGACAACGACTTAAGGATGATGCAATTCTAGAATATGACCATCATTTACAGTAGACTCACAAAGGAGCAACTGTGAGGTTAAATAAGAACATGGAAGTCACAATCATCTGGTGGCTTTGGAAGGGGGGTGTTGTAGGACAGTAGAATTGGTTGCTTCAGTAGCTTTATACGTGTCAAGTAAGGGAAAGAAAGAAACATGCCCATTAGCTGCATTGATTTGCTAATATACATTACGTACTTATACTATTATTTGGCTGGGTAAATTTTTCCATGAGCACATGTGGTCTCTAAAGACTTTTTCACATAGGCCCTGATGTTCCTAGGGATTAGCTTCTGTCTGTTCCAGACTTGATCCTAGAATCATATAAAACTCAGACCTCAAACTTTTGCTACTCTTTTGAGCTTTTCTTCTTGGGTTAAAGCTGGTCCACAGAAGGTGATCAATGCAAGTGCACAGGGCTTCAAGCTTAGAAGAATCTAGCATGAATAGTTTTATTGGAAAAAGGAACACTGAACAATTTATTGAGTAGTGAAATTCATAGTATATTTAAACAAACAAGATAGTTTTGATGAGTAGTTTTCAAATAGCAGGTAGGAGCCTATTAGTTGGATGTAAAATGAAGTTTGTGAGCACAACATGTATTAGGTAAAACACAATACAAAGCTACAGTAGAATGAAGTAAAATCAGACAGGAAGTAAGAAAGTCCCTTGTGGAATACTAGAGGCAAACATTATTTCATACCATTTAACTTTGTTATGTTAGTGAGTGTGATAAGCTCTAGCACGAAACATGATATATTATAAGTCAAAGACAGAATGTATGAAATCTTGATTATATAGCAGGAAATGGTCAGTGTGGAGTACAGGTCATTGTAATTAAGGTGTTACAAACTGAGTCAAAAGAGATAATGAAAAAAATTACAAACATTACTAAGAAAGCTGCTACCCCTACTAAAATGAGATTCTCAAAGGAGTTGTGAGGCAGGGGCTCAGCTCACAAAAAGCCATTTTTGAAGAGGAGGAAGGGAATGTCATTCATGGTGACCAAAGAAAGGGGAATGAATGTACATGGATGCAGCTGACAGAAAGGAAACCTAATGACTTCAATTTTCTAAAGGTAGAAGATACTAGCCCGTCTGCTGTGAGAGACGTAAAAATGACCTGAAATTGAGAGAGGGATTGATGCTGTCGAAGACAGCTACTGAAATGGTTGGGAACCAGAGCTCTTTGTGAACACATAATTTGTTGGCTGAGACTACAGAGTTTCTGAGCCTCCAGACTGCAAGATTTAAAGAGATTGTGTAAGGAGATGAGTGATGTCTCCTAAAAACTGCATTTTAATGTCTCAGTTTACAAAACAATGGAATGTGACGTAGGAGAAATAGTGTGATGGGAATGACTGAGGAATGATACAGGATGGGTCTTTCAAAGTAGAAGGGTTTTGGATAGTAGCAGAGCATCCATAGAGAGAAGGTGAGGGTCACTGAGTTGAGGTAGTTGGAGAACATTGTGTTCAGTATAGACATGGACAAGCGATTTGAAAGTGCACAGATGTTCAAGGTTATCATGGAAACATGATGAAGAAGTTGACGGTGTAGTACTAACATGCCAGAGGTGCCACACTGCTGAGCGCCTTCTGTTACTCTTGCGTCTAGGTTGGACAAAAATAAGCAATCTCTACTTGAGAAGACTGTAAAGAAAGCCAGGTTCCATCAACTCCAGTGTCACACACAATCTCAGCCTAATTAAAAGATTAAAATAAGAGGATTAAGAATTCAAGCTAATGTGGGCCGCTTAGCAGCTCAGCAAAGAGCTTGTCTTTGTCTGAAAAAAACAAAAACAAAAAATAAGTCTAGGACTGTGGTTCAATGGTACATCACTTCTCTAGCAGCCATGAGATTCTGGGTTCCAATTCCTACTACTGAAGAAAAAAGATCTAGATCCACATAGAAATGCCAAGTTTGGGTAAAAGTAAGGAGCTAGAAGATATTTTCAACAAAAAAAGAAAGTGATTTTGAACCCTAGGATGAGTGTGAATCAGACTTGCTCATGGACCATTGCATACACACACAGACATACACACACACACACACACACACACCTGGAACCAGTTTCTTATAATTTTGACCTCACTGCTTGCACTGGGCCTCAGATATTAATATCATTTAAAGTACCTCAGGTCTTGGATGTGCAGTCAGCTGAGTACAATGGATGGCACCCTTTCTCATGAAATGCTATTCTACAAGGCAACGAGTAAAGAAAGGCTGGTAGCAGGGTCAACAGTGGGACACTATTCCACAAGTGGGAGTCCATGCCTGACACTGCTTGGGTGGCCAGGAAGCAAAGACTGGATAGCCAGAGACATAGTGTAGAACCAAACACAACTTATCTAAAAATAAATAAAATCATTGTAATGATTCTGTATACTATTCTGATATACTCATAGATATGTTCCTTATCCAGTCATCATCAGAGTTTCTTCTTCTGGCAGCAGATGGGAAGTGGGTATAGAGACCCATAGCTAGATATTATGGGGTGGGGGAGAGTCTACATTGGGTGTATCTATTAGGTCTTTCCCCTGGAGTTCAAGGAATCCCAAGGAAGATAGGGTGGAAAGACTGTAGGAGTCAGAAGGAATGGAGGATACCAGGAGAACACAGCCTACTGAATCAGCTAAGCAGGGTTTGTATGAGCTCATGGAGATTGAAATGGCAAGCATGGGGCTTGCATGGGTCTGCACCAGGTCCTCTGCATATATGCTATGGCTATTAGTTTGGTTTTTTTGTGGGACTCCTAAATGTGGGAGCAGGTGTCTCTGACTCTTTTGCCTGCTCTTGAGACTCTTTTCTTGTTGGGTTGCTGTGTCCAGCTTTGGTGTCAGGGTTTTGCCTTGTCTTACTGTACCTTGTTTTGTCATGTTTGGTTTTTGTCGATTGAAGGCCTGCTCTTTTCTGATGTGAAGTGGAGCAGGGAGTAGATTCAGGATGAGAGAGGAGATGGGAGGGGGAACTGGAAGGAATAAAAGGAAATAGAAGTTTAAAAATAATTTTAATATAAAAAATAAAAAGAAAGTGTTTTGAAGAGTAATCCTTCAAAAGTCTCAATAGAGATTTCAGGAGGGAAAGATCTCTTGCTCTTTTATGCTCCTTTCTATGACTGTGTTTCAGAGGTTGAATATTGCATAAATTCTGCTGGGCAGGCTCTCCACGGAGAAACCTTGTTTTGGCTTTTCACATATAGACATATGCACTTGGGCAGACTCTTTCTGGCTTTGTTCTGAGTCCCCTGGTGGCAGTGACTTTCTTACTAGAATAACAGCCAATGTGTCTCTGCGGTCTCCCTCAGACCTCTGCTCAGAATTTACCCTTCTGGCAAGCTCTCCGTTACCAGCAAACAGCCCAATCCACCCCTCCTTCTGCTACTATTGATCCCTTTACAATTGGGCAGCACTTTTAATTTTTCAAAGAGCTTTCACATACATTTTCTCATTTGACCCTTCCAACAGTCCTGTGAAGTAGGTAAAGCAAGTACTATTATCCCCATTTGGAAGATGGGAGAAATGAAACACGATGCACTTAAGTGGTGGGCCCTAAGTGATGTTACACACAGCCAACTGGGAGGGCTGAATCTGAGCATTCCCATTGCCCTCCATGGAGAAAGCTTGTGTTGGATTTTTGTGTAAGGACATATGTACCTGGGCTGACTCTTTATCTTCATGCTGGGGACTTCCTAGTAGACAAGGAGTGACAATTCCCAAGGCCACTTAAATAGTTTATTTTGAATAATTCCTACAAACGACATTCTTTGTTTTCTCTGGACTCCTTGTAGTCACCAAGTGTTATCTGTATTTAGCAGTAGCCATAGGATATCAAACACCCTGGAGCTATCAGAGAATTTACACGTGGAAGGCAAACACAATTGTTGAACACACACACACACACACACACACACACAGCTTTATTTATCTACTAGAAACCATCTGAAAATATCCAATACTTCATCAGCTAGACTTGAGTATGAAAAGAAATTCTCAAGTTGAAATATGAGAAAGGGGCTAGCCAAGGGGAGAATGGCAGTACTCATAGAGAGCACTCACAGGCTCTCTCTCTAGAAGCTAGGCAGTGGGAAACAAGGCAGGCTGTCCTAACAAGCAACCACACCAGAGAGACTATTTTTAAGGAGGCTTGGGGACTACTTTCTAGATTTCCTCTCTCCAAACATAATCTACTATGAAACTGTTTGTCCACAGGATAGAGCGTTTCCCGTGGAAAGGCTCATGGCACATTTATCATAATTGTAAAGTCTGTGCCCATCAAAATGAGAAGTTATTTAATTTCTGGGTAGCCTATGTTTTACAATTAAGAAAGTATTTATACTGGTCATTTTAAAACTATATTGAGCTGTTTAATGCAATAACTCTTAAGAACAGTTTTATAATCAAAGTGTCCAATGTGATACTCAATACTTGATACTTGATAGAGACATAGGGATATCGGAGAGAAATTATCACAAGATGCAGTTGTACCTTGGGGCATGCACAAGTGGGATGGTGGTGAAGCTGACGTATTTAGGAAGAGCTGAGTTCTCAGAAAAGAAGTGGATTCAAGTGGAGCTACATGAGATGCACTTGACAACCACAAGTCGTGTGTATAAATGTAAATGGACAGCAAAAGATGCTACATATTAGGCTTTTTTATATTCAGAGAAATGATTCATTTTAAAAATACAACATTTTAGATAAAAAGTGCTACATCAAAAGTATCAATATGATACTGAGACAGTTACTAATTTGAAAATTTTAGAATTCTTACAAGAATGAAAAACCGAAAATGTTATATTTGGTGACAGCAGACTGAGAATAAGCAATGATTCTTTCAGATCATGGTCTTGGGTGAACCTACCAGCCTGTGTAGAGTTCTTAAAAGCACACTGCCAACTTTTGATCAAGACAATGGGATATCTGTTGAAGGTGGTACTGCCTCTGTGTGTTTTCATCAAACAGATGAAACACAACACAGTGGTTGGCAAAATTCAAACTGTCTGACACAGAAAAAAAGCAAGCAGTATACTTGTATCTTAGGGAGAGCTAGGGTGTTAATCATAAGAATGGTAGGTTTTTGTTCTTAGGATTTGCTTTGATTTTTAAGAAGTCACTTCTTTATGGTTTAAGGAGATTTTCCCATGCAAGATACACACAGTGGCCAGTCTGTTCTTGGAGACTTCTTGGTCTTGTGTTTGGGAAATTCTTCCCTGGTAATAAGTCAATGGAAGAAAGGACAGACATTGTCCATATATTATTAACAAAGAGGTGAAAATGAATGGATAGCAGCTTCTAGGGCTTAAGGGTATGAGAACTTATGTGTCTAGCCTTCAGAAATGCCTCTCCTAATTTTCTTCTCTCTTTAAGGGTTTCTTCCCCTATCACTTTAAGGTGTTCTGTGTGGTAAAGTTTTAACTTCTGGGACTGACTGCTTTATGCCTGAGTTGAAGCTATTAGTGTCATATAGGAGAGAACTAGAAATCTCTGGAAACTTGATCTAATTGGCAAAAGCATGGCATGGACCCTCTTTTTGGAATGGATTGATAACTACACTGAACACCAGCTTGAACTGGAATTCATGGAGTCTAGCAGACACAAACTGTAAAAGCATTTTGAACAAGCATGGCCAAAATTCAAGAGTGAAACAATGGTTACTAATAGCCCACAAGATGGTAAAGGCTACTGAGATTGTTGGTCAGCAAGGCTGAGCTTCCACAATGTCGAAACTGTCCATGGTAGACATCAAAAGTCAAATCCAGCACTCTTCCTTGGAACTCCACTTGTCCTTGTTGTATATCTAGGATGAAATTAACTTTCTACCCTTGTTCTGAATTCTGTGTGAAAACAGAATTTGAAGAGTTCTGGGGGAAAATTTTGTAACTTCTGAGAAAGAGAGGAGAATCCAGTGTCTGGGAGATTAACTCAATTTATCATGGCCATCCAAGTATGTATGTATGTATGTATGTATGTATGTATGTATGTATGTATCCCTCTATATGCACTCTATATGTACACAATGCTTACTCTACCATCATGGTATTTTAAAGGCAGATGCATTGTACTCATAGCATTATATGTTAAGGATGGCAAGAGTGCTGAGACTAGGTACACTGTAAGGCATCATTATTTTTCCTGAACATGCTCTATTCTTTTTAATGTGCATGGAATCAGTATGTTCTAATTGTGCCTTTTGTCTTTTATTCTGCTAGTCCTCAGTATCTCCAAAACTCAGAATATTGATTTATTTCCTATGCTTTAATTATTATGGTTGTGTGGTATTTGGAAAACTATAGCCATGTAAAATTTGAAAATGTTCTGCTAATGTGGGATGTCGAGGGTATGTTTATAAATGTGTCTTTCCTGTTAAACCCTTATTAGTTTTATGCTCATTTATGAATGAAAGAGAATTTTGAAATCAGGATATCAATGTTATTTCCAGTCAGATATGTATAGAGAAGAGATGATCAAAGGACATGTTTTGAGAAGGAAAAGGCTCTTCTGTTTTCCTTCCAAGTATGACCTTATTAGTCAATCTATGAGGCAGGTGGCAATTTACTCAATAAATCTCACAATGTAGGGAGCTATGTGCAGGTGTGAAGTATCTGCTTACAAAGGCAGTGCCTCCAAGCTCTCTATATAATATTCTTCATCTCATTATTTATAAACTTAAAGGCGACCTATCTTACAGCTGAGACTTTTCTTAAAGTCAAATGCTAGGTTTATAAAGACAAATGTCCAGCTGTTTTAGCAGATGAGTCAGGCTCATTCATTTTGACACCATTCCCAAATTCTGCCCTGGTGAAGGAAGGTTTTCCTTTGCCTGATGCAAACAAGCTCGCTGCAAATTAGAACCAAGCCTTGCCTGAAGATAGGTCTGCAGGTCAGTGGTGGTTTTGTGATATAAAGAAACACTTTTTGACTGGCCAATAAAAGGATATTGGAAATTCTGAAGGAAGAAGTGGAGAACAGGTTCAACCAAGAGAACAGTGAAAGATAAACAAGGAAACACTTGGCTAAAGAGCATGCCTTAGATTTGCTAACTGACCAGAAATTAAAGTAAATTCATGAGCCTCTAAAAATGTCACAGTCTATTAGCACTGTGCTGGTTGTGCCTAAAGAAGTCACTCAACATACTCAGTACAGCTTCTGATTTTAACTGTCACTGTAGCTTAGCTAGAATCAATGAAAATATTTTTTTCTAATATTAAAAATGACATGGTTTAGCAAGTAAAATGCATGTTCACTCCATTCTGTTGCACTGAATTTGGAGTGTGTTTAATTAGAGGACGCCTGTGTTTGCATGATGGAATCAAAACTGTCTGGCAGGAAACAGCAAGTTTGGGTTATAGTCAGATGACTGACCTGAAGTGAGCACCTTGAGTGTTCCTATCAGCATTGACATTTTGTGGAAAAGAACATATGAGAGAAAAGCAGGGCTGTGGAGACAGCACTAGGGACCATCTGGCCTGAAGAGGCAGGAGGGAGACGTAGCACATAAAAGTTAGTACAACATCTCCAGCTGAGGCTAGTTTATTTATGATAAGGGAGGGAAAAATGAATGGCATCATCAGACACTGAAGACAAATGGTGTGAAAATAGATGGTCAGTGCTTGTGGGCTTTAGCTCCAGGAAGCACACATGAACCATGGTGATAGCAGTGTCCTACGATAGGAAATAATGCATGGTCCAGGTCTCTGATGCTGGAATAATATACAAAGTGGAAAAGGGATGTCTCACATAGCAGCAATTCTTTCAAATATTGGAGCTAAGATGACAAGTGGATAGACTAGAAAGTAGGTGGAGGTTCTCACATCCCAAGAACATATGAATATCCTGAGAAGAGGTAGAAAAGCCAGCAAAGAGGAACAGGTTTGAAGACAGAATGAGGAGTTAATCAGTAGGGTACTGTAGGAAGGCTGAGACAGGACGTAGGATTATAGGAGATTTCACTAGTAGATGACATGTGTTTGAGTACCAGAACAGCACAGGTGCGACTGTCCCTCAGCTTTTAATGATTTCTGCACTATGCACAAGACAACAAGGAGATCTCTGCAGTACAGGAATATAACAAAGGTTGGGTGTAGCTCATCATGGTTTTCTAAATATAGTTATTTCCCAACTTACAATTCCTTGACTTAAGGATTTTTCAAATTTAAACTTGTATAAAAGAGATATGTATTCAATAGAAACCACACTAAATTTTTGTGTTTTCCTTCCTTGTGCTCCTAGGAAGTGCCAGTGAGCCATATCTCCTAGTCAACCACATGATCATTTAGAGACCCACCTTATACTGTACAGTATACTGTGTTATATGCACGGTTACTAGGCTAGACTGTTTGGAAAGCTTATGTTTTTAAAAAATATCAACACAGAGAAGTCACTTAAAATAATACACATAAGGCTTTCCTGGCTATGATTTTACGTGCAGTGTCCCAAAGCAGTGTTGGCTTTTAACATAACATTTCCCATCAATCTTGATCACTTCTCTAAGTACAAAAGATTTGTGACTGTGGTCAGGGTCCTCCTGCTGGAAGGAATCCAATCTATGTTCAGGGTCAGCAAAAGACTTCTCCATTTGCTTCTTCTACATGGGCTGTTCAGAGCAGGTCTATCTTTGTACAGGTCAGAAGCACTGAGGCACACACATACCCAAGGCAGAGTGAAAAGCTAAAACATCTGTCAAACACTTTTCTCTATCTATGCTATCTTTTTTCTATGCTATCTCTGCATCCACTTCAGGCTTAGAGTAGAAAATTAAAAATTGAGAGATAGAGTAGGCCAATTATCTACTAAGTATCCAGCCATGCAAAGCCAAGTATACATAGCATGCAAAGGACCCATGACTTCTGCTGCATCTTCTCCATTTGCTCTCAGAGTACAAAAGCCATGGGGGAAATGGTGTTGAGTACTTCTGGGAAAGGAGCAATGTGAGTCACAGAGGACAGTCCTCAACACACATAAGAAAGAATCAATAGGCACATATATTCATGAGGCATGGTTGCCTGGGTTATGAATAAAATACTAGTTCCTTTCTATGGTGGTTTGATAAGAAATGTCCTCCATAGTCTTGGGGATCCAAACACTTGGTTTCTAGTTGATGGTGCTGTTTGGGGAGGTTTAGGTGGTGCTTTGAAAGTTAAAATAATCCCAACATTCCCAGTTCGCTCTCTGTGTTTTATTCTTGAGACAAAGTCTAGGAGCTCTCAGCTCCCTGCTCCTGCTGCAGGCCTCCCCATCTCTATGGACCCTTGTACCCCGGAAACTGAAAGTCTAAACAAACTTTTCCACAAGATTCCCTGATTATAGTGTTTTATCACAGGAATAAAAGCAACTAATATGAACAATAATAATTGATTTCTAAATAATCTACACATAAGGAAAATAGTAACAAGATCCCAAATAAAGGCTTAGGATATTAAAATTAATTATGCTTGATTGCTATTTGTGCTCTTAAAAGACTGACGTACATTTGCTAGCTATCACTCCTAAAGTTAGCCCATAGATTTCTACCTCAACTCTGCACAGTTTTATTGCTATGGCTCCCATTTTAATTATAGACAAATGGAAGCACAGAAATATTAAGCAATCTGTAGTTTGTTAATAAGAAGGATAGTTTAAACTCCAGAAGGAATTCACTTTCTTATCTTCCATCTACAGTAGTGCCTTACATCTGGGCTGTCTAATAGGGCTATAGTCAAACATTATGTAGTATTGAGTGTTTCAAATACAGCTATATTGTATATAGACTTTTGAATTTTTAAATAATTTCATTTAGTATACTTATTTTATGCGTGTAGGTTCTTTGCCTACATGTGTATCTGTGCAGTACCTGTGTTCAGTGCCAGGGGAAGGCCAAAAGGGCATTGGATGCCCTAGAACTGGAGTTACAGTTGAGAGCTGCCATGTGGGTGCTGGGAATTGAACCCTGTTCCTGAAGAAGAGCAGCCAGTGCTTTTAACTGCTGAGCCATCTCTATTCCAGTTTTACTATCTTATGTCTGATATGTGTGTATTGTATATTTATACACGCTCATTTGTGTGTTCATAAACACATGTTTTGTATTTATATTTGTAAGTATGTGTGTACGTGTGTGTGTACGTGTGTGTGTGTATACGTGTGTGTGTGTGTGTGTACGTGTGTGTGTGTGTGTGTGTGTGCGCATGTGGAGGCCGGGTATCATTGTTGTGTGTATTTCTCATTTTCTCTTTGCCTTAAAATTTGAGACATACACAGGATTTCTAACAGTACAAAGTGATACAGAACATCTCATTTGGATAGTTTTAACTGATTTTATAGTTGAATATCAAGTATATAATTCATGTTGAAATTCTCTATTATGTATTTTTTAGATGTGGCTATTAGGAGGCTCAACAATTACATATATGACTGTTTTGTGGTTCATCTTTCCAGTGGACAGCACAGGCCTTGGGTAATTCCTAACTCCAATATTATGAAACATGGAGACAGGTAAATGAATAGTAATTGACCCTCAAGTATCATTTTCCTATGCTTCCTGGGTTACAAATTCCCTGCAAATGATGACATCCTGGGTAAGAATCATCTTTAGTATACTAACTTCTATGGAGTAGTCAAGGAAATGTTATAAGTTAAGGAACTTACATAACCAAGGAGATAAATTACTGAGAAGTTCAGCTCTCAAACAATGCTTTCATGACAAGCTATGTATCTAATGATGAGGAATGGGTGTGTAAATTGTGGGACACACAGGAAATGCCACAAGGACTAAAATACTAAGCACGGAGCATTGAAAACCCTGGCACTGGTACTGGAGAATGTTTGTGACCTGATGTCTAACGCGCAATAGTATCCTAACTGCAAGCATTGTAGACACAGAGGGGAGACAGAACAATGACCTGTTAACCATTTCTTGGGTAAACAGGAAGTTGGGTGGTTAAAAACAAAAACCTGTCTCCTTACACTTTGCGGTTGTTTCCAAAGAGGAGAAAAGTTTCTTTTGTAAGAATGATACTTTAGCAAAGACAGCCTCCACTTCTCCCTGGAAGCTCTTTGTTCTCTTAAAAAGATGAAACAAATCATCAAGCAAACAATAAGGCAATTGCAAAAATTGCCTGATGGCCTTGCTTTTGGGGATGTTAGCTAGGCATAAGGGAGTTTGCTTTTGACTTTAAAAGTTTTACCACTTATATGTGTTAAAAAGTAAGTGACTTACAGAGAGAAGATTGCTTCCAACACAGCAAAGGACAAGGTGACATCTCCTTCCATCTGAGAAGACACGGGAACAATGACCAGACTCCTACGGCTAAGCACTCTGAAATGTGGAGTCCTTGCTGGGGTCTAGTAAGATGGCCATTAGCCAATTGAAGGATTATCTTTGTTTTAAAGTTAAGCATATTTTTGTTTTGGTTTGGTTTGGTTTTATCCCAAAGCCCCCTTTTTGCCCTTTTTGGACTCCCAGGTTTTGTTCTATGTTTTTACTAATCCAGAACACTTATTAAAAGATGTGATAAAATGCCTAAGAAAAAGTTAGGTCTAAATAACATATCCATTTTAACTTGCAGTGTACTTCCTTATTTAAATCTGCCTTGTGCTTTAATGGTATGACATTTAGTCTTTAGAGGCTGTCATTATGAGACTGATGTGTATCCTGCTGTGCTAATGAGGCCAAACATTTTCTCTTTAAGCACAAAGTCTAAAAGACTGTAACAGGAAATTTGGTTAACTTTCAGTTTATAATTTTACAGTATCACTTACAGTAATAATTTAATAGGAGAACTTGAAATGAATACAATATTAAATAAACTTCAGATATAGAACATCCATTTACATTCTGGTCTTTGGTTTAAATTTGCTGAAGCTGTTTAAAACATTAATGATTTATAGAAAGATAGTTTCTTTAATCGATTTAATGAGAACTAGATAATTATTATCTATTATCCTAGATTTATGATTAAATATACATAATAAATTACATTACAATATTGCAACTGCATGCTTATGATATTCAGATTTAGGAATCAGGAGAAGTTTGAAGGGGTTGGCATTCAGCATCCTTTCAGTCTCCAGGCCAAGGACATTATTGTAGCTCATGGGCAGCAGGTAGTTTACAAAGAACTCTGGTGTTTTCTATTTTCTAACTTTCCTTTTCCTCATGAAGAGAAAAATAAAAGTAGATGAATACATAGTTCTACCACTTAACAACGTTAAAGATAGCAGGGCTGGCAAGGAGGCTCAGTGGGAAAAGCTCTTGCCACGGAGCCTGACAGCCGGAGTTCAATCTGTTTGGACCCACATGGCAGAAGAAAAAGACTGCTTCCCGCAAGCTGTCTTCTGATATCCGCATATACACACAAACAATAAGCACAATTTAATTTCTAAAGTAGTAAGCATTAAAAATATTCAGGGACTGAGCCGAAATACGCCAGAGAATAGAATATTTAACCTCAAGCTTCACCTTAAGTTGACAAAAGGTGATAGAACATTTTATAAACGACAATTTTATTGAAGAATGTGGTTATTTTATTCCTGACACGTGCTTTCAGTTTACTGATTTAACCATTCAGTAAGTGATTGTTATATCATGAACTTCTATGTGTTACTGGGGGTTCAAATTCCAAGTGGCTACAGCAGAAGATCCAGGCTTCTTTGTTCATAAGTTGACCATGGGTTTGTGGGGGGCTCAATAAAAGAACTTCCATTTTCATCACAGAACAAAATTAAACTTATATGATTTGGGGCAGTTTTCCTCCCTGTAATGGATGTATGTATGAGTGCCCCATAGGTGCTGGCCAGGAACTGCATTCACACCAGTTTTTGTTATTTTATTGTTAGATTTAGGACTGACACTTTATAATCTTCTCTGATCTCATGCATATACATAAAAGGACAATTCTCCCCAAGACTCATTCTTAAAGCAGAACGACTTTAAAATGTTGAGATGATAAATGAAACAAAAAAGTTTTAAGGCTCCTCTTTTAAGAATAAGCATTTTATCTGTAGATATCATCAAACGTTTTAAAAAATGGTATAAAAATTAGATGTTTTATCTAATGAGATCCAAAACACAGTCATTTGACCAAGATAAAACCCTTTCCTATGATTCAAACCTCCTCTCCATCATTTACATTCTTTTCATAGTTTCTAGTAAGTTTTCAGACATCACTGAAATGTGCAACTCAGTTAATTCCACGACACAGGATTGTTAAACATAAAATAATTTACTGAGGTAGGGCAGCCCGCCATCCATCACCACAGACACTTCGGGAAACAGAAAAGCGCTGCATTTTTCGGAGTAAAACGCAATGTAATGACCATTGCTTGGAAATGGATCAATCTGGCCGCACTGGCGCTCCTGCCCCGCATTCAAAGCAGCAATCATGCGGCTCTGGTGTGGTAGTTTTCTTCCCGATGTCATCTCATTTTATCCCCTCAGAAAATGGCAGTGGGGACAAAAAAGATGTAGGAGAGACACATCAGGTTTTCCTTCAGCGTCCTTTCTATTGTGTTAACAACTCTCAATTGGGCTAGCAATTTTCCACTGTCTTGTATTAGGAATTACACTGGCACAATTTGCACCTCTCCAGTTAAGCTTGCTCCCGGTACCCACCCCAGACCCATTTCCAGCAGGTTTGCAACTCAGTCACGACCATGTGTCTTAGGCCAGAATGAAGAGAAAGTGCTTGGGACCAGTGCCTTTAACAAATCTCTATTGTCTCTTCTTCTCCTACTACTTTTGCTTTTTAACGTCTTCTTCTTTATTATAGGTAGGTCTTTCTGTCTTGAGATTCTTCCATAAGTAAAATAATGCTTGGTGGGAAGTTTATGAGTAGAAATGATACTTGAAATCTGAAAAGCAGAGTAGTCAATACAGCCTTTACTTATCTTAGAGACCTTAGACTAGTCATTTAAAACAGGCAGCACCACCTGCTGTAAACCTTAGACAGTTCTAATCATATAGAAAAGGAGAATGCGGGTACTAAAAGGTCTGGCAGTTTAAGGTGCTACACAAATATGATGTGTTTTGTTATGTGGTTCCTTCTGAGAAAATAAAGAGGTCAGAACTGATGCATGGTGAAAATGTCTATTTTTATTTTTATTTTTTTCTTGGACTTTAAAGAATAAATGATAAACTGTGTTTCTACTGCAGTCATGATTTTTTTCTGTTATCCTTCTCAACTTGAGAATTTCTACACCATGACATCCACAATGGAATACGTTCTATATAGACTAAATATTTATTTGTAGAAAAATGGTAAAGTTTATAGAGCATCAAAAGGAAATATAGTGATCATTTTATAGATCTGTTAGAAAAGATTTTTCTTAGCATGACACAAAAACCTAAAAGCTAAAAAGAAAAACAAAGCATAAATACACAAACATATACAACATATACATATATACACATATATATTCCACATAATACTCAGATCATTAAGAATTCGCAAAATATATCTCTGCCTTTATACCCGCAACACAATGAACTTACTAGGAAAACAAGCAAAATATGTGAATAAATACCAGTGGAATATAAAGCTCTAACAAAGAGACTAGGGTGCTTCAGACCATTAGTCAGTGAAGACCAGTGTGAAATGGCCAGTCATTGTAGGGGAAAGCTTGCAGAACCAAGTTAAGTAAACCATACATGTGGGCTAAGGAGTGCTATTTCAAGGTGCTTTCCCCTTAACAGATGTCACACTCCTCAGAATATGAGGGTGGAAGGGTTTCCATGGACAGTGAGCACTGAGCAGTAGATTCAATTGATCAGAAAGTGAAGCTATCAGTAGGATACTATCAAATCCTAATTATCTGAAAAGTGACACATCAGGACACTACGGAGGTGGTAAAAGCAAGCAACACTATAAATAGATGGGCATGGTGTTTTGTGGGGGAGGATGGGGAAGATTCTAAAGTATACGCATAGGATGAGCCCAGTTTGCAACAAAACAAGACTGCGTTTGTGTACATTGTAAACACTATGTCTTCGTAGGTACATACATTATATACAAATGTCATTATATTCTCCATCTTTATATAAATTGAATGTAAAATATTATGAGGCATAACCAAAATTATTTTTAAAAATTACTGGCAATAAATACTAAAGGAATACTGAAGGAGTTAACCTGTTTTTTAAATTTTAGTGTATGTTCTATCATATGTGTGCAGCATACACGTTTATTAGTGGAGGTGTGTGTACCTGCATGTGCATGTGTATGTGTGCACCCACATGTACAGGTCTAGAGGCCAAAGATGGACTTTGGGTATCTTTCCTTGATTAGGCTTCACCATTGTTATTTAGGGTCTAACCTATCACTGAACTTGAAGCTTATGTAATTGGCTAGGCTGGCCAGCCAATGAGCTTCCGGGATCTACCTATCTCTGCTCCTTCCTTTACCCCAGAGCCAGAGCTCCCATGACATGCCACCATGCCCATTGTTTAAAGTGGGTTCTGAGAGATTCAAGCTCAGGTCCTCACCCTTGCAGAAAAGGCTGAGCCATCTCCCCAGTTTTAATATAGTATAATATAGTATAAATCTATTTTGTAATGTAATAACAGCAAAACTTTCCAACGATCTCATGCTTTCTTTACCTTTGTACTTAACACTTACTGGGTTGAAATTGTGTGCAGACGTTTTATTCAAGTTTGAAGCATAACTAAAAAGAGATTGTCTCCTTTTTTCTCTGGAATGTGGACCTTCTTTGAATGAGGCTTTTTTCTTTCTATGGGATGGAGAGCACATGGGAACTACCTGCCATCAGAATAGTTAAGAGTTCTACATCCATAGGCAAAGATTAGAGAAAACAAGGATCAACAGAGGCAGAGGATAAGGCACCAACTCCAGAGCACCCAGAAGTGAGGACAGATGGAACAAGCTCCCACTTTCCATGATGTCAGGCTCCTTTAATAACAGTGATATGATCTGGCTTTCACAGGTAATAGTTAGGTCAGGCTGACACTTGGGCTCTGTCAAAAATGATGTGCACTCACTTCGTGTTAAACACTTTTACTCTTCCCACAGAACCAGCTCCCAGTCAGGGCCTTGCCAATATTAGTTCCATGTAATCAACTGTTTGCCAGGAGAACAATTTTACACTATTGAGTAAGTTTGGAAGATACTAGTTGAAATTAAGCTAAACATCTAAACATGGTGAGATAGTCTGACTACTCTAAGATGAACATCTGTAACAGATGATAATATAGGCATTTTCTACCACTGCACTTAATTGTGCAGCTAATTAAGCTTTCCACAGTGAAACAATAGTTTGGAAAGTAAGACCTCACGTGATAAAACATCTCCCATATTGGCAGCAATGCTCATTCATTTACCTATAAATTAGACAATTGGTAATGTACACATTTAATTTGTGTTGGGCATTGTACTGGGCACTGAAACTGTCGAGAGGTATGGCAAAATCTGGTGGGTTAGGTGAAGACAAGTTGTAGGGTGGCAAGGTGTAGTGGCCAAAACATGGCAGGAGTGCAGAAAGGTTACATAACACTGGTCCTAGAGTGAGAGGAGCAGGTGTTCTGCAGGATGAAGGTACCCATCACAGAGCGGGGTTGTCACTAGGAGCTGAACTGTTGTCATGGATTTGGTAGAGTTTGAGAAAGAACTTCTCTCAGTTATAGTTGGTCTTATTTTTGTTCTATTTATTAACTAGTGAATACTTTTCTGTCTGGATTCTCTATTCAGAGTGCTATCCTCTCCCCTTCTCTCTTTCTCTCCATAGGATCTTATGATTTTCTCCATCATGAACATAACTGCTTTTGTCTCATAGACATCTACATCTTGGGAAACTCCTATGTTAAATAAACTGAAGTTATTTAAAATAAACATAAATTTCACTCATTTTCCTTCATGAAAACATTGCCAAGGATCCTCCAGCCTTCCTTTGAATCTTGACAGATCACAGATACCCTCCAATACCTCCATACTGGAGACCTTCATCCAGCCTCTGTGGCATGGAGACACAGGTAAACTACCCTTGTAATTTTATAGGACCTCTTCATTTTGGCTACTAATTGGCTGCTTGCTCGTATCACACTTTCGCTGGCCCCTCAGCTTGTACTAGTTTTTACCCTGCTCCCCACAAGTATCTTTCCAGACAGTTCACAAGTAGGGAGACACAGGCTATGGACTTTATTCAAGAGTTTACAGAGCCTGCCACCTGCTTGGCTTGGAATCTCCAGTTGCCCTAGCCAGCTTTTAGACCCAAGAATAGTTTTACACTGCTAGGGGGAACTTGTTCCAAGCTCTCAATCAAGCCACTGAAAGCAATAAACAGACTAAGGAACAAGCAAAAGACTCAGGATACAGACTTTAGCTTCAAACAATAGACAGAGGAAAATCAACATCCCAACTTTTCTATGAATTATCCCCTGTTTAATATTTTAAATACCTACACTGAAAGAAGAGAGGATCAGAACAAGAAAGAAACACTCAACCAATAAACTAGTTCCAGATACACAAATCCCACTGCAGAGATAAAAACGGCACAGAAAACCAATACAACATGTTTCTTTTAGAAATAGAAATCCCACATTAATGACCCTTATTGAAAATAATCTCAAAGAACTCAAAAGAATGATCATAATTATGATCAAACATCTCAAAGAAGACATTTCATGCAAAAACAAGTGAGTAAAAAAGGAAGTTAATCCAGGATGTAAAAAAGAAAAAGAATTTGAAGTTTTTAAGAAAACGAAAACTAAAATACCGTGAAAATAAAAATACTCAGTAAGCCAATTAAAAACCCCAACTAGAAAGCCTCACGAAATAATGGAAAGACAGTGAGGACTGAAAGGAATTAGATCATTCAAAAAAGCCAATGAGAAGTTTAAAAATATTTTAATGGCATTGTGGGAGAGTTTGGAGGGGGCACCATGAGAAGATCCAGTCTCCATTATGAGCAAAGGGGAAGAATACCTTCGCAAAGGCAAACAGAATATCTTTAGTAAAAATCAGAGAAACTAATTTTTCAACCCACCCCAAAATGCCTAAGTACAAGAGGCTTGTAGAAAACCTCAGAGACATGAACACAAGAGAAACTCTATACAACATATTGCAGTTAAAACATTAAGAATGTAAAGAAAAGGCATTTAGTGTCAAGACAGAATGGTCAAGTCAGTTACAAAACTAGTCCCTTTAAATTAATACTCTAGAGAAACTTTGAGTCTAGAAGGGCCTGGAAATATGTGTTCTGAGTCCTAAAAGATGTCCAGAGGCAACCTACATTATTTCACCTGGGAAAATTATTTGTTAAAATGGAAAGGGAAATAAAACCTTTCCATCATAAAAACAGATTAAAGAAATTAGTAACTACTAAGTCATCTCTATCACTGATACTAAAAATATCATTTCAATCTAAAGAGAAGAATAATCATACCCAAGAAGTTACAGGGAATGAAGAAACAATTTTAGGAAAAGTAGTCAAAAGTGATCTGAGAACACTACAGAATCAGTGCAATGACAGAAATGAATAGACATCTTTCAATAACAGTGAATATTGATGGTCTTAATTTCCCAATAAAGAGAAACAGATTAGAATTAGATTGAATTAGAATTAGAATTAGATTGAATTAGAAATAGGGTCTATATTTGAACTACCTTGAAAAAGCATACCTCATGATCAAAGACAGATACTATCTTCAGATAAAAAGATGAAAGGGGGTATTGCAAGAAAATAGTACTAAGAAATAATCAAGCATACCTATTCTAATATGTAACAAAATAGATTTCGGATCAAAGTCAATGTCAATCCCCCAGTCTCACAAATGGATAGCTCATCTAAAAGAAAATCCAACAGAATCCAGATCTGGCAGCCTATTCCTCTAATGCTAGCACTCCGGAGGCAGAGAAAGGTGGATCTGTGGGAGTTTTAGGTCAGCCTTGCCTACACAGTGAGTTCCAGGATAGTCAGTGCTACATAGAGAGACCATGCCTCAAAAACAACAGAATGAAACAAAACCAAAGTAAAAAAAAAAATCAAACAGAAAAACTCTGGAGTTAAGTGACATTATAAGTCAAATGGACCTAACAGAAAACTGCAGACAAATTCACTTAAATACAAAAGAATACACATTCTTAGCATCCTTTGATACTTTCTCCAAAATGGATGACATGTTATAACACAAAACAAGTCTCAAGAAACATAAAAAAATTGAAATAGTATCCTGAATTTTCTTGTGGATAGCAACAACGATAGACTATAGAGAGTACATAAACTTGAGTAAAATAAGCAACAGTATTACTGGGTGATAACTGTACCAAGCAAAGAAAGTCAAGTGAGATAAGCAACAGTATTACTGGGTGATAACTGTACCAAGCAAAGAAAGTCAAGTAGTACATTTTAATTTTTCTAGAACTGAGTGAACATGAAAATACAGCATACCAAACATGAAGTAATGAAAATATAACTTATGGGACATGATATAGACAGCTCTAAGTTGACTGTTTACAGCACTAAGTGAGTACATCAAAAATTTTATGAGAACTCAACTGAATAACTTAAAAGACACCTGGAAATAGATGGGAAGAGATAATCAGAATCAGGGTGAAACTAATGAAGCATAAATAAAAAAATACAAATCAATAAAATGGTGAGTTGGTTCTTTGAAAAGATTAACAGCATTGACAAGACTTTAACAAACTGAACCAAAAGAATGAAATTTTTTTAACTAATAAAATTAGAAATAAAAAGGTAGACACTACAACACTGTGGAAATTCAGAGAATCATGACAACATACTTTATAAAAAAATCTGCATTCTACCAAACTGGAAGATCTAAAGTAAATAGATGAATCTTTAGATCTAAAGGTAAATCAAGATGTAATAAGTAATTTACATAGAACTGTAACATATAATGAGACAGAAGCAATAATTTAAAATATCTGAATTAAAAAAGTTTAGGACCAGGTATACTCAGCCCAGAATTCTGTGAGACTTTCAAGAACTAACACAAATACTTCTTAAATTTAAGAAGTATTCTGTAAAATACAAGATGAAGACACATTTTAAAATTCTTATTTAAAAGCTAGTATTATTCAAAATTTGACAAAGTCCCAATAAAAACTAAATTATGCATCAACATAGTATTGAATATGGATGTAAGTATTCTTGATAAAATGCTTGCAAACTGAATTCAAGAACACATGAAAAAGATAACATGCTACTATCAAGTTGGCATAATCACAGAGATGCAGGAATGATTTAACATAAATAAATCAACCATGAAGTAAATACACTCAAAGACAGAAACTGCGTGATCATTTCATTAGATGTAGAAAGAAACCTTTGTCAACTATGACATCCCTTAATGATAAAAGTCTTAGTGACTATAAAGATACAGGAGACATATTCTGAATTAAGGAATCCCAAAGTCAACATCAGAATGGAGAGAAACTTTGTCTTCCAAATCAGAAAGAAGACATGGATGTCCACTCTTCTCACTCCTTTACAGATGACTGAAGGAGAGCAGCAGGTACATACAGGAAGGAAAGAAGTCAAACTATCATTATTTGGAGATGACATGATTCTATACAAAAAGACCCCAACGATTCCACAAGGAAATCCCTGCAGCTCATATATATTCAACAAAGTAGCAAGCCCCAAATGAATGCAAAAAAAAAATCAGCAAAAAATCCTTTATGTAAATAACAAACTGAAAAAAAAAAAACCTCACTCAAGGGACCCAATATTATTTACAAAAACATCAACCTTGAAAGTAATCTCAATAAATTGAAAGACTTTTACTATGAAAACGTTAAAGAAAAGAAAAAAATGAAGAAGATATCAAAAAAAGTAATAGCATTCCATACTCATAGATTGACCATCCTACCAAAAGCTATCTATAGATTTAACATACGACTCAGTAAAATTCCAATGTACTTCTTTATAGAAATTGAAAACCTAATATTAAATTTCATATGGAAACACAGCAGACTCTGCATAGCCAAAATAATCCCAAACAATAAAAATTGGAGAAGGGACCCATGACTCCAGCTGTATTATGTAGGGGAGGATGGCCTTTTCAGGCATAGGTGGGAGAGGAGATCATTGGTCCCATGAAGGCTGGACACAGAGTGTGAAGGAATTCGAGGGTGGGGAGGTGGGAGTGGGGGAGTAGGTGGGAGCATATCCTCATAGAAGCAGGAGGAGGGGGTGGAGTAGGGGGTTCCTGGGCAGGGTGGGGGAATGGGGTGAGGGGATAACATCTGAAATGTAAATATAATATCCAATAAAAGAAAAAAGAAAAAAATTGGAGGAGGTAACACATAGTAATGTTCAAGCTATACTACAGAGCTTAGTAATAAAGTCAGCATGGTATTGGCATTGCAATGAATTTGCTAATCAATAGAATACAGTTGAAGTCCCACATGTAGGTAGCCCCACACTATTGCAGACATCTAATATTTTGTCAAGAAGTCAACAATACACATTAGAAGAAATACAACATCTTCAAGGAAAATGCTGGCCTATGTGTAGAAAAATGAAATTCAATCCTGTTTCTCATCTTTCACAGACCCCAACTCCAAATGGGTCAAGGACCTTGTCATGAGAACTAATATAGAAAACAGCAAGGCACTCCTTGGCTAGGAAAGGGTTTTCAGAGCAGGACTTCAGTATCACAGACAGAAGAGCAACAGTGAATAAATAAGACTTCATGAAGCTAAAAGGCTTCTGTATAACAAAGGACACCATCACTCCTGGGGGGAGATAGCCTACAGAATGGAAAAACATCTTTAACTGTCACACATCTGACAGAGGATTAGCATCTAAAATGCACAGAAACTCAATAAAAAAGAAAGAAAGAGAGAGAGGGGGAGGGGGAAGGAAGGAAGGAAAGAAAGAAGCATCAAGAAAACTAACAATAAAATTTAAAAATGGGACATAACACTCTGGAAATTAGTGAGACAAATACTCAAAAAGATAAAAGTTATTTCATTCTTCTCCATATGTCCAAGGACTTGACATCCTACTTCACAGATACTTGCTCAGATATGTTCATTGCCACTCCAGTCACAATGCCTAGAAAATGGAAACATCCTAAATGTCCTTCAACTGATGAATGGATAATGAAAAGGTGATTATATGTACAGTATGGAGTATATACTATCCAGCTGTAGAGAAAAAAATAAAATTATTAAATTTGCAGGTAAATGGATGGAACTAGAAAAGAACGTATTGAATGAGGCAACCTAGACTCTCAAAGGCCTACATTGAATATCCCCTCTCATATGAAATTTCCAATCTGAAATTGTCAGCTGTGAGTATATAATGTGGAGTAAAAACCAGGAATGTACAAGTGGACCATTGTGAGACTGCATGGCTGGAGAGCAATAGAAAGGGGAATGGCAAAGTAGAAATGATTTATATGAAGAAGCAAATGGCAGAACAGGGCTCTTTAATAAAGGAAACTGGAGATGAGTACAGGAGGACAAAATAAATGTAAGGTATCTGAAAAATCATAATAACTCTCTAAAATACCTATTGTTGGGGATTTGATTTGTATTTACATGGATCCCTACCAACAGTTTTTTTTCTTTCTTTCTTTTTTTTTTGGATTGGTCAATAAAGAGCCAGTGGCCAATGGCCAGGCAGGGGGACAAAGGTAGGACTTTCAGGATTCCTGGAGAGGAAACACAGGACAGAGAGAAGGAAAATCTCCAGGGCAGAAGGAAGGAAGACAATACAAATGTGAGAGCTGTGGAAGACAGAGAACCAACCATGTAAGAATGAGGGACAAACAACCCCAGGGTCCATTCTCCGAATTGGGTCTGGGGTAGCAGGGATTAAAGTATAGATTTTAGAAAGTAATAACTCAAGAATATCAGAGGGGAGTGTGTTAGCCACGTGGAGCTCCAGGATTGGCCCAGCCATTGAGCTAGCTAAGGCATATTAAAATATAAAGGTAGTGTGTGTGTGTGTGTGTGTGTGTGTGTGTGTGTGTGTGTGTGTTTCCGTCTGAGATCCAGAACATCTGAGGTGGGTGAAGCACACAGCTACCCCACTGGGAGCTCAGAGCAGTTTAAAGACTTACAGCTTCAACCTATAATATATATGCATGTCTCTATATACACACAAATGTATGGTTTAAATGAAATTTTAATATCTGAACTGACAATGCTTCCTCCCAAGAGCCATATACCATCTAACAAAATCCCTAATACCAGACATATAAAGCCCTCTTTTGAGTTGATAGAGTTTCCCAAGAGACTTCCCAAACATTATAGGTTGTTACTATTGCCTTTGGTTGCTCTCTATCATAGGTAGAAGATAAGTCTTTGTTCCTGAAGATATACTTTAGACAGGGTTCAGATGACCTGAGCTAGATCTGATCTTCTCCCTGAGAACCAACTTTCATGGTACCAGAAATAGCCATGCAGTCTCCTAAAGGAGAGAAACAAGCAACAGTCATACCTGGCTATGAAACCTAGGAACTACAACAATGACAAGTGTGAAAGGACAATCCTAGGGTGTAGTAGTGGTACACATATCTTGTTGGTAACAATCAATTCTCTAATTGGACTTAAGGCCCATCCAGCAAGAGGGAATCATGCCTAGTACAAAAAAACATGGATCTTGGAGGAGAACCTACAACCACCACTTTACTTTCTCAAGGAAATTTCTCTTTGCAGTAGATGGAGACCATTACGGAAAATTACAATTGATCAAAATGCAGAGTTGTGGAGCCCAGTTTCAACTGATATATAATAACACAGCTTCTGGACTAAGGCTTAGGGATCACTGTGGAAGAGGGGGTAGAAAGATAGTAAGCGCCAAAGAAAAAGGAAGTTTGCTGCAAGATTGTGTCTCCTAGAATTGTCAGAGAAGCTACATTTATGAAGTTTCACAAATATGGCTGCCTAAACAAGGATGACAGCAATACACATGCTAAAATGGACAGTGAGCAATCACGAGGCCTTTATCCTAGACAAAATCTACCCCCAACAAAGAGATGCTTTGAGCAAGAGATACAGTCTCCCCTAGGGAAGAAGAAGCCAATTGTTATCTAATACAAAATGATTAATCCTGAAAACACACACACACACACACACACACACTATCTTATGACCTTATGGAGTGAAACTTATATCCAATCAGAAAGTGTTTGCTTACTCCCATGACACATGCACTACCACTGAACCAGTAGCCATGCCTTGCCAGGACAGTTGTTAATATAGCTCCCATAGTTTGTAGCTGGACATGCATGATGGTTACTTTTCTTCTTTGGTAACATGCATTGTACTTTCAATCATTATAAAAACTACCCATTAGAAAGGAACCATCCAGGTTAGTACCCTGGTTTCATTGTGTTCTATGACTCAAGTCAAGAAAAGGAGGCCAGAAATTGGAAAGAGAGCAATGAGTGTGGCTTATACAGGAGGGGTTGAATGGAGAAAAGAGACAAGGGGATGTGATATCCTTACATTATAAACTAAAAAATTATAATTAAAAATGGGACAGATTTCTCAAAAGATGAATATAAGTGGATGAGAAATAAATACTTAAAGTAATGATCAACATCCTCACCCATTAAAAAGGCAAATATAAACTACTTTGAGACTTCATTCAGTCAGGGTGACTAAGATTAAAAAGTAAAACAAATCAAATGATGACAAATGTTGGTGAGGATGCAAGGAATGCAGAAACCTTATTCACTGCTGGTGAGTATGCTGACTGATATAGCCACTATGGAAACTATAGTGGAGATTCCTCATAAAGCTTTAAAAAAATTAATCAGTGGCCATAAGAGTGGTTCAAGGGAAGAGAGTTATAATACAGTGGCATAATGTCTGAAAGATGAATAATGCAACAGAAAGGATTAAGTCAATATGAGTACAAGATGCAGGAGGAAAGATGGGAAGACTAAATAACACCGAAGACCTTTTGAAAAAGTCACATGGAAACCTACTACTGTAGAAACTTCCTAAAATGCACACATACATATATACAGAGTTAAAATGTAGTTGTCCTATAATGGAACAATGCCCCTACCAGACACTAGAGGCTAACAAGAATCCCAGTGCCAGGAACATATGAGCGCTTTTTGGAGTTATTAGTCAATAAAGTCCCATAGATCCCTAAACATTACAATGTTTGGAATACAAACTACTACAACAGCAAACATTACTGTCTATTGTCACTGCTCTTGATTAGCCTCCAGATCTTGCCTGTAAGACCCTACTGCTGAAGATATTATATACTTAGTCAGAACACAATGAAATCAATCTGGTACTAACCTGAAAGCTTCATCCCTAATGTGTAGCCTTCATAATGCTTAGAAACAATGCATGTAACCAATGAAGAAAAGTAACCATAACTCTTATCAAGCTGGGAACCCTGGGAGCTATATTAACAACTGCCCTGGAAAGGTGTGGCCACTGGTCCAATGGTGGTACAGATATCATGGGAGTAACCAAGTGCTGTCTGGTTGGATTTAAGTTCAACTCCACAAGACACTACCTATAGTTGGTACCATCATCAGTACAAGAACCTATAACTAGATAAAGCATAAGCCTTTGGGGAGATCCTACTACTATTAGATAGAAAATGGCTATCTTATCATTATACATGCATCTCTCAACCTTCATCAGAGAAGCTTCTATTTGCAGTAAATAATGATTGATACTGAGTCCCCCAACAGTTCAAGTACAGAATGTTCAACCCTAAATAGTCCATTTCTATCACACTTCTCCTCCCAAAACTCCAGGATCATTGCAGAGGAGGTGGTAGAAGGAGTGTACAATCAGGGGGAGTTGATGACTACAAAACACAGTGTCTTCAAGACAATGCTTCAAAGTTGCTCATATGAATTCACAGCAGTTGTGATGAAATGCATAAGACTTGTGGAAGTTGATTCAGACCACAACCTGGCACCCAGAGGAGTGGTGGCCATGAAGTTCCACTTCTAGCTGAGGAGCTATTGATAGATCCTGGGAGAGGGAGAATCAATTTAGAAAAATAAAGCCCCTGGTATGCTGTGGAAGGTTGTACATCCAAACATATAGCAACAGGAATAGGATTTGGAGTGTCTAAAAATGTTTTTTAAAAAGAGGAGACCAGATTTGGTGGGTGGGAAATCAGAGGTATATCTGGGAGGAATCAGGGAGGAAATTAGGAGGGATAAATATGATCAAATTACATTATACAAAATTCTCGAATAACTAGAAAAAAATTTAAATGACCTTTTTCCAGAGTTATAGATCAAAATATTAACCCATAAAAGAATTTCAGGCTAAAATAAATGTGATATTTCAGCAGCTTATTATTAATACATTTCCTCTTTGTCTTAAACAATGTTAGATGTTAATGAAGTATCATCATTGCTTTTAGCATTCTACAGCCAGGGATTGGCCTACAGCATCACTGTCTTACATATGTCACCTGCAACTGCTTTACCTCAATCTGTACTATAGTAGAAACATTTTCATAAGTCCTGAGGGCAAAGGTAAGCAAATTTGTGAAGCTGAGCACATTTATATATAAGGCTACCCTTCAGCGATTTTTCTAACGTCATTCTGTATACCCAATAATGTTTGAGAGGGCACTGAAGTTTTCATAGAATGTGAAGAATGAGTCTATATGCCGCAACCACCAACATCACAAAGAACTTGTTTTGTAACTGCAGAAGCTGTTAGTTTGCAAATTGTATTCGTATGTCATGTATTTGTTGTTGAATTACTGGATTACTTTGTTAGTAAACACTGTTTCTCTGATCAAGAAAGATATTAAGCTCAATTAACATAAACACAAATAAATTAAATTCAAGCATAGACAAGTTTGGAGAAGAAACATTTATCAAGAAGCATGGATGTTCAAGGATTATTTACATTTAATGATCTCCCAAATCCTTTTAGCCTAGCAGAGGAAACCCTCATGTTATACTGGATCTCATTTCTATGTTCCTCATGTGTGTGGTTGTTTTTTTCTTTTTAATATGTGGGAGATAAATCAAGTCTATTAAGACCTTTTAAGAATGCTTTTGCTATAGTCGAATTGGAGTTGAAACATGGACTTTACCTCTTCATATTCTAGAGGTCTCATCAGAAGACTTAAGAAGATACATAGGAGGCATCCCTCACCTGTTATATGATCATTTTTCTTAAACTCTAGTGTACTACAGTTTGTCAAGGTCTTGTCAAAAGTTTTAAGTTCCCTGGCTTTTGGTGATAGAATGGAATGTAAGTCATGATAGCATTTAAACACTTTTGTGTATATAACAATGCCTGGCTCCAGAGATTTATAAATGCTGGTATACCTCACATATTACCTTGGCAAATTACCATTTTTTATTCTTTCACACAAAATGGGATGGGACAGGTAAGTATGTGATGACTCAGATCTCCTCAGACACTAATGTTCAATGAGTTTTTATTCTGCCCAACATATCAAGCACAGCTGCAGATTGTCTTAAGAGGAGAATTAGGTAATGAGAGGTTAGCCCCATCTGGTGTGCCACCTTAGGAGGGGCAATGAGAAAGAAGGCTGCCATTTAATGAAGCAGATTAAATCCAGGATGGAAAAATGGTATGAGATCACTAATAGAGTGTGACTGGCAGTCATGGCTACTATCCCCAGTGATTCAGGCCCTGGTGAAGATGTAATTTCAAGAAATGCAAACTTAGCAGAATTTAAGTAAACAGTCAAAGGCTGGGTTTGAAGTAATTAATGGCACAGTGGTTAATATTAATGAGAAGAACAAGACCATATTATTATTCCTAACTTGGTATTGGTACTTGAATTAATAAGGGTGAAAAATCAGATATCAGTTTGAAAATCCTTCATAAAAACAGCAACAACAACAACAAACTAGAAAAAATGTTTTCAACAGATAACCATATGAACAAACTAGAAAAAATGTTTTTTAACAGATAACCATATGAACCTCAGGAGGAGTAGATTTTAGATTTCTTTCTAATTTCCATCCCATCCTTAATATGAAGGTACATGACCAATATCACCTTTTCCCTGGTTCCCAATATTAGATTACACCTATGTAATAACCCTGACTGTGTTGCCCAGGCTCCCTTCACTGTTGCACACGAGTTGGGCAGTGAATGTTGACATAGGCTTCCTTTATTCATAACACTGCCCAGTAATAACTGGGGCTTGGCAAGCTTGTGTCCTCATTGCTATAGGAACCTTGGGCAGCAGTGGGCTCAAACCCATTCCTGAGTAGGTAGAACTCTGACACCCCCCCCATATTTAGTCTAGCAAGTATGCATTTATTTACTTATATAAAAGTGATTCAGTTGCTGCTTCTTCAATATTATTATTAAATTATTCTTAGCTTGTCAAAAATGTGAACAGTTATGGTAAACAGATGATTAAAATGTAAATATACTGTAGAATGGTTAAAGCTAATTAACATTCATTAGCTCAGATACATTTTGGTGGGGAGAGTTATTAAATTAACTCTCAGCAGTTTTCAGCTATACAGTGCACTGCTTTCCTCATGTTCACCTGTACCATAGGCCACTGAACTGAAGTTTAACAGATGTTGTTCAACATGTCTCTATTCTGCATCTCCAACCCACTGGAGGTCTACTCTAACATCTGGAAACTAGTGCCTGATTTATTCACTTAACATCCTTCTGGTTAATCCATGGTATCGTGGATGACAAGTTTTCTTTCCTTTTAGTGGCCAAATAGTATTGTACCATAGTTTATTCATTCATGGCTGAATTAAGAAACTATTGTAAAAAGTTTCTGTGATGAACATGCAAGTGGATATGTCTCTTCACGGCGCTGATCACTTTTTCTTTGGATATGTATAATCAGTAGTCAGATTGCTTTGGCCTCTGTATTTTAAAGATGAGATGGAGAAAAAAATGGTTTTAATTGCACATAGGAGTCTAAGCATGGATCAAACTTCAGGTTTGGTCTCCATTCATATTTCTCCCTTAACATCTGAAGCTCTGCTCTCATTTCCACCTGCTCCTAGCAGGGCCTCAAGAGCTCCAGGCAGCTGTAATAGGAGCCTCTTGTCACTTCTAGAATTTGACTAGGAGAATCACATAAAATCTGTCAAGTCTTACTAATGGATTAAACCTAGTTCTTGGTACAGAAGGAGGAAAGTGTTCAGAAACTGTATAGCTAACTATCTAGTTAATTTCTTGAGCTAGGTCAGACATTGGTAACCACTTAATCCCGTATTCTGTGCAATTGCTATCTCTGACACATCATATTCATAATTGTCTTTTATTAATTAATAAAAAGGGGTTAAATTCATAAGGACATAGGTTAAAGCTAAATATCTAAAATCCAAATAGTGCTTTCATGCCCTGTGCAAAATGAGGGGAGTTAGCAGAAACCTCTTGTTTTCTATGTTCAGTTTTGTCTCAGCACAAATGATGCTGCCAATTCCTGGGAACACCAGACAGCTCCACTTACTCAATTTTACAAAGTTTTGTAAAGCAATATTAGTATATTTTAAGGGAAACAATTATTTACTGGAAATCCAGAAGACACTGAGGAGTATTTCCCTTTAGAAATTTATCAGCATGATAATATATTAATTTTTGCCAGCAGAGTACTATCATTCTGCTGAGTTAGATATCTTAATCTTGTTTGCAGCAAGCCTCTTTGACCTCTGAGTTTCAGGTCTGTATGTCATTTATAAGCATCTTGTTCAAGTTGTGTTCATATTTGGGTAACATGGCTCCACAAAATGAACTCAAATGTGTGCTGATTTATAAATACAGGCTATTTAATCTTGTAAAGAAACAAATGCAAGTCTGACAAAATCTCATGTGGGAACAAGTTTGAACTAAGATTTATGCCCGTTGGCCCTATAGATTATTTGATTAAATAAAAACAAATTCTCATCATGTATTAACAGAAAAATTAGGGCTACCATTAATGAACCCTTATCAAGTTGGAAGGCAGCCAGATCTGCTTAGTGAGCACTCATCACTTTCCTATACAGCACACATTGCTACATAGCTACCTATGAAAATTCAAAGCAAAGTCATAACTAGAACTACCTTCATGTAACTAACTGTTTTATTTTCATACTATCTCCCCTCACCATAGTACTTTCCTATATTACCTCATTTATCAAGTTACTCTCTATGCACTTAGTTTATATGTATTCTTTAGTTATTATTTACCAACATGCTTCACTTGCTCACTTGTATCTTATAAAAGATAACTGATGGTCACCATGGAAACTCAATGAGAGGAAAAAGATAGATTAGGAGAAAGACATTGCTACAAATAGAGACACCTATCCAACACATCTATTGTGATGAATAATAGGTCAAGTGCAGTTTTTTGGTCAAATACTAGCATTGTAATACCATGCAGGCTGCATGAATATTAAAGATAATCAGTATACTTACTATACTGGATGATGAGCCATAAGAAGACGGCAGAAAATACACCAGAATAGACCCAAACACATGAAAAGTATTTCTTGCAGGACTTATTTATTTTTCTTTTGTTGCTTATTATTTTATTAACATTCTTTAGTATCCATAGCACTACTGAAATATAATGAAATTGTGTCTAAATGAACACCTCTCACTGACCAACATCATATCATGAGCCAATACATAATTGCATAACTTTGTTCTACAGGCAAAAATGTATGTGCAGACTCCATTGAAATAATGAAATATTAAAGTGACTTTATCAAACAATGATCGATCTCTACAGAGACAAGTCAAGAAAAAAAAAAGAGAAAAGAAAAGGGTTATAGACAGGAGTGGACGGCAATGAGACTAGGCGGTAGAGTAAAATACATGGCTGCCATATTGCAGCTCTCTCTTCTCTTTTGCTTGCTTCTATCACAGCTCTCATGGTCTGCTGTTGATACTCACAACATTCATCCTACTTTTGGATACCATAGGAACAATTGTGAAGATAAGAATAGAATGTTAATGAACAATAACCAGTGTGTGCTGTTAAAGTAACCAGGACATGTACAACACTGTGTTAGACACTAATAGAGGCATGCCATAAAAGAGGAGTCTTAGCAATTCTCTAATAAAATCAACCTCTTGGTTCTTGTAACAGTTCAAATACCACTCCCTCTCACACAGAACCTTACATCTGACAAGAAGTATTTCTCAGACTCACAAGTATCATACAGAGTACAATAGTGTATGAGCTTTCAGAACACTGAGACAGGTTAGAAGAAATGAATTGTGAATAATTTGCCAGGAAAGTGGGATACATAGGCTTTGATGAAGGCAATGAGAAAGAAGTCCACAAACGGGATATCTCATACAATTAAAGATGTGATGTGCCACGTCCTGCTTTCCTGTAGATAACTGAAGAATCTTTCATAAATCTGTGGTAACAAGGGAACTGCTGAAGGATTCTAGCTGTAGTCTGGGTAGGTACCCCCATCACACACACACACACACACACACACACACACACACACACACACATTCTCTCTCTCTCTCTCTCTCTCTCTCTCTCTCTCTCTCTCTCTCATATACACACATACACACACATACACACACACACACACATACACACATACACACACACAGAAAGAGAGAGAGAGTGAGAGAGAGAACAAGAGAGAGAGGAGAGAAAGAGAACAAGAGAGAGAGAGAACAAGAGAGAGAGAGAGAACAAGAGAGAGAGAACAACAGAGAGAGAGAGAAAGAGAGAGAGAGAGAGAGAGAGGAGAGAGAGATCATCTAGAGAGAGAGAGAGATAAAAAGAAACTCAAGAGTGACAGTGTTATTGAAAAGTAAAGAAGAAACAGAAGGAATTTTTTTCACCAGACCACCTAAAGAGAACCTTTAATCAACAGCCTCCAAAAATTAGAAAATGCACTTACCTCTTCTCACTTCCTGACTATGCAGATACATTCAGAATTTATGGGTGACTTGAATGGGTATGCAATCTGTTCAACATGGGCCACCCCACATTACCTGCTCCACACTAGCCATACATTTTTGAGTGGCTTGTGTCTCCATTCCACACGGTTTTCTTTTGCATGTAAAGATACTGTTTTGATATTTGTCTCCCAGTCTTCCTTACTGACTCCACATCAGTGGGAGTCACCTTTTAAAAATCACGTTGGCCATCTGGACTCTCAGAAAGTGTGTCTACCCACTTGACAACTACTGATTGTCTTCTCCTTTGACTAGGAGCCTCCTTCCATTTTCTTTCCCCACTTACTGATCCTCCCCTTAACATCTCTTCCCTTCCCCTCCCTCTCCTTGCCTGTCCCTCCACTCTCCCTTCCCTCTCCCTGCTCTTTATCTTTCTTTTCCTTCTCCATCCTTCTTCCCTCTCTCCTTTTTAATTCTCCCTTTCCCTTCTTTCTCTGAATATCTGTCCCTCTTTGTCCTTTTCATCCTCACTGACATAATCCCATGTTCAACTCTCTATGGCATATCTCATTTTCTTTGCTTGTTCCTTCCTTCCATCTTCCCTTCTATTTCTTCCTTCCCTACATCATACCCTCTGTCATCCTTCTTTCATTGTGGGGTCATCTGTCTGTCATCATCCTCGTTGTCACCACCACCACCATCATCATCATCATCATCATCACTTATTTTGTTTTAAATAGCATCCCACCACAGTGCCTAGTATAACACCAGTTTTAATATATACTTTTTCACAGCAGGTATGAAATAATTATCCATAGTGGACTAAATAGTTGTTTTGTTTACAAAATAGAAAGGAGTGCTTCTACATTTAACAAAACCTATAGAAAGAATCTCTTATAAACATTACTTGTCAATAAAAAAGCCAATGGCCAATGAGCTGAGGCAGGAAATAGGGGCAGGGTAGTACACTGGAAGAAAGAGAGAGGATTTGGAGAAATAGTTGGAGATAAGAGATACTTGGGGAGAGCTGAGAGAGGTGAGACAGTAGACAGGCCAAAAGACAGACATAAACCAGCAGAGAAATGATGAAGGGATGCTAAGGAAGAAGCAGGCCAGGATAAAGGAGAGGTAACTAACCACATGGTAGACATAAAATAGTTTAAATGGGTTAAATAAGTTATGAGATAGTCAGGTAATGATCCAAACTTATGGCCTAGACTAATTAGTCTCAGAGTCGTTATTGATGGAAACTAAAGAACCAGAAGAAAAAGCAAATTTAAAAATTTTTACAAAACCCTATGTAGACATTAAAGGTGGTAGCCATGAATATAAAGTTTAAGTCTTTGGGTAGGAAATTCCGAGTGAGTTAATTATTTTCAGGTGTCCACAGTATGTATACATATGAGATTTTCAGTTAATACATCACTTTAATGAATGTTGAAAAATGGATTGGGCATCAAAAAGAAACAGCAGTTAGTGCCTGAGGCAGTGTCTGTGAGGGATAGAAGAAGACTCTAAGAATGATTTACAAGCACAGCATGGCAGAAAAGAGGGTTGTCTTTGAGGGTCAATTCCAAGTGTCAACCTGAATGGATTAAAAGATTCCTAGACAATTGGGAAAACATGATTTCTGGGTATGTCTATGAGGGCATTTCTGGAAGAGATTAATACGACTCTGTAGACTAAAGGAGATCCATTCTTACTAATTGTGAACCAGACTAGAACAAAATTACAAAGCAAAGGCTAATTTCTCCCTCTCTGTCAGATCTGGAGGTGGGACATCTCATCTTTTATGACGTAGACTCCGGCTTCTCTGGTCTTTGGCCTATAGGACTTGTATAGGGCCATGCTTAATATTTTCAGACAATCTGCTATTAAACTGACATAACACCAACAGAATTTCAGGTTCTGAGGCCTTTGGATTTAGACTGAACTTTGCTATGGACTTTCCTGGTTCTCCAGCTTTTAAGAAACATAAGATGGGCTATCATAGCTGTTAAAACTTCATGAGATAGTTTCCCTAGTAACTCTTCCTTCATCCATCTATTATTTTTTATGCTGTTGGTTCTGACTCTGGAAAACAGTAATGCAGTATCTAAGTAGGTACTATCTTACCTGAGTAGTGCATCATTTAAACCTTCATAGTTTGCAATCATAGCCAGACTTCATGGTACATGCCTGTAGTTCCAATATTCAGAAGAATGCGTGAGGACTCTTCCGGGTTTGATGCTAGTTTCTACTATTGTAGCTTGACCTGGTCTTAAATAATTAACCTTTACAGTCCCTAATTATGTCTAGATAATAGATAAATTGCTTGAAACTTGAGAACTGCTATTTATCATTGTGTCCCCTGTCCTACAAACACGATGCTTAATAATTCATTCTTGAATTATGAGTGGGTGGAGTGTGCTGCTTGTAAATTGCTAAGGAGACTTTGAACATTTCGAACAGTTGCCTTGTTTGTGTTTAATATGTTCTATATCTTTTACCTCTGTAACATCCTGGAAAGAATATATTACTCTAAGCTCACAGAGACCAACGCTGAGAAATGATACAAGCTGCCAATGTTAATCCAGATAACATACCCCTTACCCTGCATGGATCCAGGAATGAATGGTCGGCATAATGAATTTTTGCAAGCATTTTTTCTGTATTATAGACCTCTGGTAGCATCACAATTAACTTTTTAGAGGTTCCTCAGAACATTGGCAGCTTGTTGCAATGACCCATCTAATAATTAGTTGCCATTTGGATGAGTATGTGTAAGCCAGCATAAGCTCCTGTAGTTGTGGCTGGTTTTAAAAGAGACTCACTTTTGGTTAGCTAAATCATGTGCTAAAGGTACAGATGTAAAACATGCGTTGTGTGCAGCAAAAGGTCAAAACCTTGAAAACATTTTATTTGCCAAGTAAATGTAGCTGTAGATTAATTTCTTGCAAGCATTGTTTATTAATATTTAATATATTTATATGAAGAACTCCACTTCACAATTCCCTATACATGCTGCATTTAATAATCTAGAAACTGCCTATCTTCTCTAACTCACCAAGACAGGATTTGCAATAACTAGTAATGTTAAATGTATTTTTAAAAAATCAATAATAAATAAATGCATAAGCACTTCCCTCTAGAATGCTTCTGATGTTATTTACAAAATTAAAAAAAGATGGCAGACCCACCAGAGACTTTATAACCATTTCATTACCACCTCCCTAATTGCATATGGTGGAACTGTGTAATCTGTTTATTGAAATTGAAATCTTTCGAACGGATCCTCCCCACAGACATTAACAATAAGCATCTCATGCAATAACATAGTACTTAATGTAATATTAACATTATATGCACCAGGCCTTAACCGCTCTGTGGGTCCCCCACTGGAATTGAACATTTTCACACTCTCTGCTCTGCCTCAGTATTCAATTCTATATCTAATTTACAAGCTGTAAAACACAATATTCACGGATTACAGTAAATACAAAGAAGTTCTAAGCCCATACCAGCTAGTACCACAATGAGAAAGGCGACTTTATCTGAGGTAGACATGGAAAAAGTTTCGAAAATGTTGAAGTCTGGGTGAAGTTTTGATGGTGATGAAAGCTGTGCCTGGCTAGGTGACATAAAAGTGCTATGTGGACATCTGATAGTGGTGCCTGTACCTACATGTTCTGTGTCAAATAGCTTTTCAAAGCTTCCATTCCCCCAACAGGTAATCAAGGGAAAGGAGAGAAGACTGGATGACGGTTATGAGAATCAGGTTTGGTCCTGTATCTCCTTTGATGATCTTGCAGGGTCTTAAGTGGGGTTGTTTAGCTTGTCTGTATAGATTGTTCATCTTCCAATAAAAAAGATGCATTAGATTGTCTTAAAAATTACTTCTAGCTATACAAGTATGAAATTCCAGGGCTAATCTTCATGTATAAACAACTAGTTTGTGAAACCCACTTGGAAGTTTCCCACCTTCTTCTGGAGCAGTGCCTCTTGAGCTCCTCACTCCATCCTGAGTAATCTAATTATGAGAGCATTCCATTTTATAATACACGGTCTAGAAGTATCCTTTTTTATGCTTTTTCAGTTCATCTAAAGCATAGTGATAGACATTGACTATATATGTGTAATAAATATTACAGGTGGGCCTATAAGCATAAAATCACATGACACTGCAAGGTACCTACTGGACAATAGAACATATCAGAATTCAATGAACATTCAATATCTTATGATTATTCATCTGACTAAATGATCCAATGGTGGTCTGTGATTAGAATAATGCTTTGCCAACTACATGCTATATATATTATAATCCACTAATCACAGAATCTGCCTATTTATTGATTTATTAATTTCCTTACATACCTGTGTAGGTCAAGAAACACACAGTCTGGGTTTTACTTGGTGATTTAAGGGAGATATGGATAGTTCTTCAGATCATTGTCCTCACTGACCACAATATGTCTTATTTGCATTTTGAAAGATATTGAATAGCAATTGAATATGAAAATTAATGTTACCTGTCAAGTCAAGTTGTACATCATAGTTTGAAAGTAATGAGTGGGTTTCATTAAATCAAGGTCTTGACTTAAGACTCTTAAGACACATTGTCTGTAGATATGTATACGTAGGATCATGTTGTTCAATATAGTAACTCATGTCAGTCACATTGTTGTTTGCATATTTTATGAGACATACAAATTAAATGTTTACATTAAAATAAATTTTATCAAACCTATTCTCTTTTCAGAAGTTTTAAAGGACAAATAAGTAAAATCATTGAATTATAATACAAATAGTACTTGTGGACTTGTCCTTAATTTATCCTCTGATAGAATACCAAGTTGTATCAAATTCTCTGAGTCAGAAATCAGGAAAGCAATAATAGAATTATTTGATGTATATTTATTAGCAAAGGCTGTATTGAACATTCACAATGTCGAATCTTAGAGATTGCAGATTAAACTTCTGTATGTGCAAAGTGTACTTTTCCAGAACCACCTTGAGAAAATCATCTTTTCACTCTCCTCTGGCTTGTCCTCAAAATGAAAATATCTCTTTCATATTTTCATAGAACTTTAGAATGCAAGATATTTTGGATATAGAGAAAAAAGTTACTAAAGTTCTTTCAATCTCAACCTTTTCGGCACTTTACTACTTCAAAAAAATTGTCCTTAACACTGCAAAGAAACCTAGTATCTAACTAAAAATTAATCAATAATAACAACAAGAGAAATGTTGGTTTGAATTATAGTGCCTCCTACACATTGCGTGGCTTCCTACAATGAAGCATGCAGACACCTTTTCTTCAGTCTCATCTTGTTCTGAGTACTGGGTAGGGGCTCAACCACCACACTGCACAGCATGGCACCCTTAGGACAGTCAGCATTCAGCTCTTGTCTTCAGAAGTAGTTCTTTGGGGAGGAAGGGGGAGCCTGTATACTCGGGTCATTTAACCCATGGGAACGTCTCTCCTGCTCACATTCCACCTGTCCTACAATCTAAAGCATGAATGAACAATAAGCACAAAGGTGTCATTTGGACAGAATGTGTAAGATTATTTTCCCATTTCTGCTTTCTGAGCTCTCTCTAGAACATGACCAGCACTCCTCACTCCTTTTTTCCTTAGCTTTTCAGCAAGCCAATCATATCATCACAGTAGAAGCATCCCCTTTGCCAGATGTCATCTTTTCTGCTTGGCCATGAGGTTTTGCCCTCACCCATAGGCCCTTCAAACAAAGCAAAGCATTATTCACCAACTCATATTTCACTCAGTGTCACCGACTCTTGAAGACAACTCTAACTGTGGTCGTACTTCAATGAAATGCTCTTAGCAATGTGAAAATACTTGACAGGACACAGCCATAGCCTGTCCTTATGGCTCCACAGAGCATAAGACAATCACAGAGTTGTTAACTGAGCACTTCCTAGCCCATAGCTAAGCAAAAAGCTATATTCATTTTGCTCACATGATTCTCTGAGAACTTTATATAGACATTATTGTCCTAGATTTGGGAGATCTTATATACCAAGGTGTTAGAACAACATAGATGAGGGATGAACAACCAGGCTCATCTTCCTTAAAAGCTCACTCCAGCATAACCAGAAGTCCAAGAGCCTGGTTTACTGGGGCAACTCAACTGGGGACAGCAGGAAACACAGGCTTGATTTTAACAACCTCCCTGGAATATTGTTTTGAGCATCTTTGATTAGAAAATTTACAAAAGCATGTGCAATTCATTGTGTGCTTGAACACTGTCAAAGTCTAAATAATCCAATTTATTTCTTTAGGCTACAAATAGCATAGACTGTCCAGATTTATAACAGATAGTAATCATGCTTACATGTGCTTCCCACTTTCCTGTGAGCATTATGTATCACAGTCTATATTACATTTGTGTCTATTTATCAGTGCAAGGATTCCATGTCTGTTCTCTTGGTTTCCCAGCAACCTGACTGACGTGATAAGGTGAGAACCACCGTGGGTCTTCATGGTCCTGCATGCTCTTGTGAGGATAAGGGACTCAACTATAGACTGCTTTCAGTTTTATTCTTTAGGGAAACAAGCATCGCACAGGGGTAGAGGAGAAATAACTGAATAAATGATATTGCAAACAGCACTATTTGACCTGTTCATATCTAAACATCCAATGACTTAACCACTGTCTTCATCTTTCTAATTAATCCTCTTCTACTACTGTCAAGTACAGACATTATTTGAGGCCACATTGATTTGTTTTCAGTGTCATACCTTACAAGAGAAATATATCCAAAATCTATTATTGACATTCAGAAACTTGGATGTAAAGCGCATATTTTGAAATGAATCCATATTTTCTTTATGCTCTTGACCACTGTATTTTCTCCAAACAATGACCACATTGTAGAAAATCAGTGAAGTTGCTGTGTCTGTGAGCTTTGATTGACATGAGGAATGTACTAGTTTTGTCACTTCAACCCCAGCTTGGTGTCATTTTAAAAAACAGCTACATCAGTTCAAATACAGATCAACCTATTTTTTTTTTACAAGCAATAGAAACTGCCATCGTTGGTGTTGAATGCTCAGAATTGCTCTTCCACTCTCTAACTTTCATCATAATATATAATATATATCAATTCTTTTCTCCATCAACCTTATATTGGTCTCCAGTTTTGACACTAAGTCTTCCAAACCACCCTTGTCTAATGCACATCATTGCAGAAACCATTTCTTATTGGCTAAAAGCAGATAAACCTGTCAAAAACCAACGTTTATTTCTCTCCCAAGAGACCACACTTGGGTGAGCACACATGAGCACAACTGTGTATTTTCCAATCCGCAGTGACAGACAGCCACAGAAAGTTCTCTGCTTCTTAGCTTGGCACCCTGGATTTGGATGATTTAGCTATATATAAAGGCAGCACCAGGTTGATTTGAAAGTTACATTTTATCAAGTTGTCAGATTTCCAGGGACCAACTGTTTCAGAATCACTTATAAGTAAACTAGAAAATGGTTTGGATTGTAGAAAATTTAAACCACACTTTCCCAGAATGTTGCAGCAAAAAGCAGAAAAATAGACATAGAATCACACACAGAAATTAAAGTGCGCTGAAAATGTCTCATCTGCAGTGAGGAGCAACAGGATTCAAAGGCAGATGGAGAGTAGGAACAGAGCTGAGGGAGCTTCAGAAGTGACTTGACCTTGGGAATCTGATTGAACAGAGCCATGGAAAGAAGTACAGAACACCCAGACTCACACCCCTGCATTTTGTCCACCTAGTTCCTATTTGGGGAGGGGCTGCTTCCTGACAATATCCTTGGGAAGCATCACGACTAATGATGAGAGGAAAGGACTTGAGTAGATTACAGTACCACTCCCCTCATGTCTCTCTCCAGTGACAGGAGGAGAGGCCACATGTACTTCTGACAGGTCAGTGACACACACACCTTCTGTAGTTAGTCTTACAAAGCCAGCCCCGGGGGGGGGGCATTTAATCACACAAATGCATAGGTAGTCATGTTGCCCTTGATTGAATCAGGAAGTCTCCCAGGCGAATTAGTCAGATATGGGTACTTAGAAAAAATTTAAGGTACTCTAAGCATCCATCTGTAGGCATAGTTCTTTCTAGTGCTTTGGACTTCAATTTCAGGTCTAACTTTACCCAACTAAAATTCATGGCGACAAGAAGTATGATGTTTGAAGATAAGCTGCAGGCACCCTGTGTATCAGGCAGGCATCATGGCTACCAAAATAAGTATCCCACTTATTTTCCTTCCTGATGATCTTACCTGCAAAAAGGCATAGGGAGAATAATGGCTTATGTGGATTTTTCCACTCTATTTCAAGGAGGTTATCCATAGTCCTAGACCATATTTATTCCATCATAGTATGGAGCAGTGGCTCTCAGATGCTGTCTAGCCTTACAGCAACCATGTAGTTAAGTGTGTGGGATTTACAGCAAAAGGCCGTCACGGCATGTTGCTGCAAGGAATTAAATGGATCCCATTATTTTGGAAGGTGCCTCTATGCCTTATCTGAGAGTAAGAAAAAGCAGAAGCTACAAGATGGTACCAGGCATTTTTTTCCTTTTCTTTATTTAATGGAGTGGGTGTCATTGATGCCACCCTGCCACTGGATAGCTGATGATGTGTCATAGAAACCTCTGTACAACAAAATCTGAAGCTCCATCTATCTACTTTAGGAGGGAGAAGGGATGGGACAGTTTAAAGGGTTAGAAATTGTGGCCCCAGGACTTCTGGTCTAAGGAAGTTGATGACTAAGTCATTATCACCAGCTAATGGGTCCCCAGAGAAGCTGCACGTGATCAGAATGATGTATTGATCGGTACTGACCTCCATAACTACTTTAAGGACAGTCACTGGAAACATAAACCCACTTCCCTGTGCAGAGGCTCCAGCTTGTTAAAATTCTGTTTTAACGAGGATCAATCACTGCTGGGCCTTCCAGATGGCAAACTTCCTACAGGAGAGAACCTTCTGGAAGAAGCATAAGCTCATATTTATAGCAGAGAAGGCAATGCCATTTTAGCAGTGTATTCGGAATCATGATGAGAACTCTGAAGGGTAGTTTCCAATGTCCTAGAGAGTAGAAGATTTTACATAAGCATGAGGCAGAATTACCGAATTCCACCTAGTCCCCTTGGAACAAGTCATATTATCTAAGGAACACATTCTTTTTTTCCTGAATGATGACATTTAGTTTAGTTCTACATATTACCTCATGTGATTTTTAAAAAGGTATTATTATAATTATTCTCTTGAAATTTTCTGTAAATATATAGTTGAATAAAGATTGAGACTTTATAGGTTTAACACAGGCTTCATGGTCAGTGATCTATGCCAAAGCTCACATCGTGGTCCAGAGATTTAATGGTTTGTCTTAAGCCCCGAGAAGAACTGTAAGGAATAGAGCCATTAAACATACCATTAGTTGGCCCTAAGACTCCACCAACTTCCTCCATTCTGAACTGAAACACTTTTCTCAATGATAGCAACTGCAGTGTGTCCACTGTATCTCACCAGTTTTAACCCCACCACCACCACCACTAAAAGTCTCCCATAAGCATTTTTATGGAGCAAGGTCTTTGGAGGCTGACCCAGATGGAATGACAGATCTACATCACCCTGGATATGTTAATTTAGGCAGTTCTTTTCTCTTTCACAACTGCATTGCTAATGGTGTTCCCTAGGTTACCCCAAAGATCTGATAATTAGTATCACCACCGATATTACTATATTCAGCTCTATTCCTCAAGAGGGCATCTAAGACCAGTACTGATCCAGGGAAGAAATACTTGGACCAGAAATGGCCATGTCAGAGAAAATTGAGAGTTATAACATCAAAACAAGCAAGATGGCACCCTCAGGCCAGGAGTGGAAAGGGAATAAGGGATTTACAGCTATCAGAATATAGTAAGGGGTGAGCTAACTCCATTAATGACCAGCTAGTCCCTTGGTTCATCCTGTTGATTCTCAAGAAGGTACTACTTGAACTCTCCGAAGTATCTACATATAAGAAAGTATCTAGTGACAGAAGGGCCTGCTAGATGAAGATAAATCCCTTCCTGTCCTATACAAACCTTTCTGTTGACAGAGTGGGACTCACCCCAGTTAGGAAATGATACAGTATGTTTTCATGATAGTGTCTGTTATATTAATATAATGGTAAAAGTTATTTTCATGAGTGGTCTGAAAGAGTAAATAAGTGAGTCTTCCTTTTGAAAATACTGAAACATTTGAAAATTACGTTTGAAATATAAGATGTGTGTGTGTGTGTGTGCGTGTGTGCGTGTGTGCGTGTGTGCGTGTGTGCGTGTGTGCGTGTGTGCGTGTGTGCGTGTGTGCGTGTGTGTGTGTGTGTGTGTGTGTGTGTGTGTTGTTTCATGCATAGAGATTAGAGGACAATTATATAGAAATAAGTTCTCTCCTTCCACCATGTGGGTCCCACTGATAAAATTCAGGTGTTTAGGCTTGACTACAAGTGCCTGTATTCTCTCACTAGCACATTGTCGTCGACGTCATTGTCATCGTCATCATCACCATCACCATCATCATCATCATCAACATCATCATCATCACCATCATCACCTAACTTGTAAGGAATATCAACTTCTAAGCTGGCTAAGTTTAAATTTTCAGAGTTTGTACATACTCTTAGACACCACTAGTTCACATATTATTTCCTATAATTAGACACAAAAACACTAGATTTGCAGAAATATTAACTTTAGTATACCATAGTCCCTTTTCCCCATAACTCACTTTCCAGGATTTCATTGCCTGATCCTTATATCTAAAAATAGTAAATGGAAAATTCTGGACTTTAGCAAGCTGCCAGGTTTAAAGCATGTGCCTTTCTAAGTAGCATCATCTTTCACCAACATTGTCTTTTCCTTGCCAATGTTAACTGCACATTGTTTAGAATATTCACAATGTATATGATAATCACCTATTGACGAGAAACCACCAGAAAAATGCACTGCGAGTGACAAATTATGGTAGTATGTTAGTATGTAAGAGAATCATATATTTCTTGGCATAAAGCCATTTACAGAATATATTGTAAGTTGCAGTAGAGAAAGCAGGCTGGGGCAGACAAAGTAGATGAAGAAAGAGGATAAGAAAGGGGATACTTTAAAATCTGCAGAGGTCTATCCCTCCAGTGCATGTGCCCCAAGACTGGGAAATTCTAAAGAATTTGTTATGATTATCACACCAATTGACAGTTTTGTCTAACACCGTTTCTGTGGGTGCACAAGAGGACAATAGACAACATCTCAACCATGAGACGTTCACTGTGTTAACATTGGCCATAGACATGTTAGAGAGTAATTACTCAACACACACACACACACACACACACACACACAACTGTTTCTTTGAACAAAAATGTGCCAAAATGCTCTATGCTTTTATTTACTTGGGACTGACAGAGCATAGAAAACTGCAATGCAGTAAACTCAAATGAAACTGAGAAATGTCGGGGTGGAGGTGGAAGTGTCGTTTCCCTAATTAGTTCTTGATTCTGTCAATAAAGACAGCAGAAGATAATCGTTGGGTGAAAAAAAAAAGGTGGGACTTCCCTGTCTCAGGAGGAGAGAAGGGGACAAGAGAGAGGAGTCAAAGCAGACGGTAGAGTGGAGGAAGAGGCAGACATGTAGGTCTCTGACATATATAGTTTGTAGCCTCCATTGTGGGCAGAGGACAAGGAGGATGGAACAAGATATCCTTTACACAGCCATTGAGTTATCTGGCTAGTTTTAAAATGTTAAAATTGTCTAGTGTTTTCCATCCACAGAGAGTAAGGTGGGCAGGAGAAAGGGCACAGCCAGGGTGGTCGTTGCCTGCTTGGCGGAGCCAGCGGCAAGAGGTCGAGGGAGCTCGAGTTGAGCTCTCAAAAAAAGAGCTAGTGTGTTTTTAAAATTACACGCAACAACAGGGCTTGTGCAAAAGCATTGGAGATTAAAGAGAACTCTGATGAATTTACAATGAAAATAAAAACTGAGACATGATTTTCTCAAAGTCAGACACATCTGCAGTTTTCTGGATGGATCGTACAGTGTGAGAACTGTCTTATCAGAGCAGACTCATCTGGTGCAGCCCGTGCTGCACTACTTTGCTCCTAACTTACTAATCAAGAAATTAGATCTAGACATTCTCTATAAAATGAGCTTTTCCATATAGTTTTCATACAACTTGATTCAAAACTCAAGAGAAATGGGTGATGATGCTTTTACTATGGCACTTTCTAAGGCAGGGACCGACTTAGGATTTCCTGGATGTGTGCTGGTAAGGGCTGGGAAATACTTGGGGAGGGAAGTCCAGAGATGGAGAGGGAAGGAGGAAGGCAAGTGGGTAAGAGGCAAGGACTCTGTTGGTGCTGTGAGCTCTTTACTTCTACTGCTGAATTTTGTAATAGCCTTCCTAAGAGTGTCTTGATTATTTGCCCACAGACTTCATTTCAACTTTTGAATTTCAGATTTCTCAGGAGCACATTTTCTTCTGCCTGCCAGTGAATCTTAGAGGAATTGTTTGGTAATATGTCCACAAAGAATACAAGAATTTACCTCAGGAAGTTTAGACTCTTCAACCTTGCAGTACAGAACCCTTACTAAGGTTCCTCTTTACCCCGCATTAAGCACCTTCTATTTGTTTTAGCAATTATTTCAGTCCAGGCATCTACATTGTGCCTAGACTTGCTCAAGCCTAGGGGTTGAAAAGCTAGTTAATATAAACCCCAGCCCCAATATTCTTTACAGCTTTTATTCCCCAAATGTTTAGGTCTTCTATCTTTCTTTGACAGTTCAGGAAAACATTGCTCTTCTTTACCTAGAATATTTTTCACTATTTGAAAAATGTTCTCCTCTTCAAGTCTCTAAGCCACATGGAGCTTTCCATAAATTTCACTGGTGAACCAAACCTGGCTTCAGCCAGTTCTCACAGCATGTTTATTCAGTGGTGCTCAGGAAGTTCAAAAGCCACATTTTGTATTGGTTAGCCCTTTGTTTCTATATTAAAATACCAGCAGTAGGCCAAATTTATTCTTTAAAGGAGAAGTGTATTTGTTTAGTAGTTCTGAATTTTCAAGAACAGGCTTTCAGGACTTGTCCAGCTCTGGTAGGGCCCTAATGGCAGGTAGTATCACAGTGGCCAAAGTGTATGCAGGATCATATCTGACAGGAAGCTAGAGACACTCTGGGCAATCCACAATTGACCTAAAAACCCCTGCTAGGTGCAAAGTCTTAAAGATCCCGCTGCTTCACAGTGCTACACTGGAGGCCCGTACTCTATTCAACCCAAGTCCTGAAGGACAGATCACATCTAAATCATAGCACCATTAGAACGTATCTGGTTCAAGAACGAGTGATTTGTGACTAACACATTGAGGTATTCATGTCATTCTTGATTTAGCCTATGTTCTTTGAAACTTTTTCAGATTCTAGCTTCTGTCCTTATGAGAATCTTCTTGAAGACCATTGAACCAAAGGGGCTTCTTCAAGTGGTTTCAATATGAAATATTTTCTTCTTATGCATTTGTTAAAAACAGATATTTCAGAACTCGAGTTTTTTCTTTTAAATACTCCTTGATATGTGAGAGACGTGTTTTATGCTTGTTTCTCAACATCCAGACAGTTATACTCTGATAAAGCTTGTTTGATTAAAAATGAATATTTTGAATTAAATGCACATGTGTTCATATATATATTGTGTGTTTGTATGTATGTGTGTGTATGTATGTGTGTAAAGATATACACATGCTTTAAGTATTTACTAAAATATAGTATGTTGGAAATAGTTTCAAACTGTTCACATCTCTTAGCTGAGCAGGTGGACTAGAGGACAGGCGGCACATAAGCTATAATTCTTTTACCTAGCTTGAGGAAACACTGATCAAATAAAGAAGAATGTAACTAGAAATGCAAAGTTCTTCTAGGGTCATGAGCAGTTGACTTATTGTATTTCTCATAGCCAGGAGTTTTATAATTCAACAAAACATCAATAAAGAAACAAAATCAAGAGTATATGAGGTTTCATGGACAACCTAATTTCATTGCGTGTTGAACTTTATTAAGTAATTTTTTTGTTTGTTTTTAAAGGAGTTATCTTTCTTCTTTATCTTAGTTAGCACAGTAAATTCATTCTCTTTAAAATAGACTTGCAGTTAAATACGCAACTACATCAACAAGCACTCTACTCTGTTCACCCTCTCTCCTGCCTGACAGAATATAATAGAAGAGAGCCCCTGAGCAGTCTTCCCTGCTGCCCATCAGAAAATGTTCTACAAGCAACAAGCCGACCATAGCTCTCTGCAAAGACAAGCTCAAGCTACCAGGAAAAACCCAAGCCCAGACATTTCACCACACAGCATCTGCTTTATATTAAAGGGGCAAAAGCCACTTCATAGGGGATACACTGACATGTGGAAGTATCATGGTTTTTTGGTTTGGTGTGAAACGGTTTCAATACTTTCTTAGTCTTTGTCCATATTCCTGAGATCCTATGTATACGTTTAAAAGTGCAAGTATTTATTTTGATAAGCAATAATTTTTTTGTGGGACTGATAAAGTATTCACATTATTTTAAGTATTAATATATATCAATTCAGAACAATACATTCACATTTAAGGTTAAAAAAAAAACACAGAAAAAGCTCCATCATTGTATTCCAAATGGAAAGGAATATAAGAACTTAGTGAAAAGTGACCACTGGAATCTGGAAGAGCAAACAAGTTGTAGAGCTCCCTGCTACATATTCTATGCCCATCCTCATGTGGCATATCAGGCCTTGGGGATATCCAAAGATCTGAGTGTGAACTGCATTTTAAATGATCCAAAAGACATTCCTGTAGACCTCCACATACTGTTCCATAAAACCTAGACTCGCAAACAAATTACTTTTCTGAAACCCCATTTCTGAGAGATGAGATGTTATGGACATTGGCGAGTTGTCATACCTGTGACTTTCAAGCCTCCATGTGAAAGGAAGAGCACAGGGAACAGGTACACCTGGAAGGATAGTCCTCAAATGCCTGACACTAAGGTTCAGAGGCCCTGGTGAGAGTCAGAAGGCTAGGAGCCCTCAGTATGACTTATAACTCTCTAATTGTCCATAACTTGTAGACTCCACTGTCCAACAAGGAGCAAAGGTGAGGCCTCTAAGCTCAGCCAAGTGCCCTGACCTGCAGCAGTTCTCTATCTGGTTTTCTGTCCCTATTCCTGATCCCAAGTCTATCAAGACAGGCTTATAGGAACTCCCAAGAACTCCCTATTACCCTAAATGTAGATCTCAGTTTAAGTCAAGCTTAAGCAATCGTTCAAGACCATTGCAATTTCCTCCCTGTTATAGGCAGGATGATGTTCCGTTCCAAAGCTGTCCATTTTTTAATCGCTGAATCAGTGGATTCTGTAGGTGGAAAGGTACTTACAGAAGTCATAATGCTAAAGGTCTTGAGATGGGAGAAATCATCTTGTGTTGTCTCTATGAGTTATGAGAACAAAGAGCCACAGGTGGATTTAACTATACTCAGAGGAGGAGGAAAGAGGTCATGGAGAAGAGAATAGAAGACAGAGCCACTACCTGGCTAGAAGAAGCCAGGGAAAACACACACCTAGGGCCCCCAGGATGCATGTCATACCTTGATTTCAGACTCTGGTTTCTAAACAAGGAATAAATACATTGATATCTTAAAGTACACAGTTTGTGACAGTATCTTAGGAGAAACTAACACAGTCCCTTCCCATCTGCATGTCCCAGCCATTCTGGAAGTATTTGTAGTTACTCAAACAAATGGAACCATTGGAACTTCTTAGCATGCACTATTTCTTCTGTCCAAGAGATTTCTGTTGACTCAATATTTAAAAACAGAGGGTGAGAAATAGAAATAAACAGGAACCCTGTGCCTATGCTGGTAAAAGTAGGAGTTACAGGGTAATACCCTAGGTTAGCCCATTTTCTAATGCTATAATCAAATGCCATAAACTAGGGAAAGCATAAAGTTAAGATGTTTATATAGTTCATGGTTCTGGAAATCCAGGAACATGGGGTGGCATGGTATCTGCTTAGGTTTTGAGGAGGACCATCTTGCTGGGTAATGACAAGGCAGGAGCATCACATGGCAGAAAGAGCATGCTGCCTACTCTGATCTTTCCTCTTACTTTATAAGGCCACTAAATCTATCATGAGGGTCCTACCTTCATGATTGCTTATAAACTTACTTTTGTATTTGTTCCTTTTTGGTACTGTACTAAAACATCATAACCAGAAGCAACTTATAAAAAATTTTTCTTTGGATTATCGTTCTAGAGAGGGTCCAGAAGGACAGGGCAATCCTCAAAGCTTATTCTTAATGACCTACTTGTAACACCAAGGCTGTATTTCCCAAAGATTGCATGACCTCTTCTAACAGTGTCATCACCTAGGACAAAACACTCACTCCTATGGGGGTGGGTTCTTATTCAACCCACAGCCAGTCATGATTTGGGAAAATAAGCTCTAAATATGAAATTTCATAGTAAACTCTTAAGCTGGAGAAAGGGAAACTGTAATCTGAATACATCTTATAACAAACACCTATTTTTAATAAAAGAAAAGTAGAAAATAAGAGATGAAAACAAAAAACCTAAGATAAATTACAGGGCTTTCATGACAAAGAGTGAGAATGGTTCTTACAAACACCTCAGGAAGTAGACTGGACAAAGAAAGTAGAGATGTACGCCAGGTGCCATCATAGCTGCACAATGCCAGCCCATCAGTGGTGGAAAGATCTGCTTGTAAGATGATACTTCCCCAGGGCACAGGCAGCTTCTTATGCAGGAGCAAAGGTAGACAAAGCATATTCTTAACACCTTGACAATCAAGTTCTATGTACCCATGGAATGACTGTGCTTTCAGAAAGATGGGTTTCCATCCTGAACAGAGCTGACCATGTGTTTTCAGTGACACTGCAAAACAATAATGCAGGGTTCTTACTCAAAAGTTGTTAAAAGGCTTCAGATGGTGAGAATAGAGTATTAAAGCACAGATCAGGTCCTCTGGTACATAGGTCTGTGTAACTGCCCAGCTCTTATGCTCATGGAGCTGACCCTGCAGCAGATGACACCTCCTTCAACAGACAGGGAGGGAGGACACTTGGACTATAGCTCTATGATGTGAAAGTAAAGATGGGTGTACCAGTCAGACTATAGCAAACAACCGAGTTCTCTTTGGGGTAATACAATAGGCCCATCATGGGCTATGTATTTTGCCTGTAAACTTTAATTATCTTACTTAATTCTCAGAGTGTAAATATGGTCTAATATCAAGACACTTTTTTCCTAAATACAATATTGTGATGTTTTTCTATTGTATATAAGCATGCAGAAAAGTAACCTCATCTCAGTTAACAGCAAAATAATACAGAGCATCAGTTTCTTATAATGCATTTGATGATATCCACTGGCTAAGGTAGTCAATGTTGCCCTTGTTTTCTTTTACCTAGTCTCCAGACTAATTGCATTAACCTAACTTCTAACTGCATGCTTCCAGAATCTCTTCTCGGGATTTTGAGATAGTTCTCAAGGAAAGTTTTTAGTTCAGGCCTATACAATAGCCTTCACTATTAGAAGCTTAGAAGTAAGTGGTAGAGATTGGTATGCATAAATCTCACTGTAACTCTACCAGGACCATATACACAGTAATGTTGACAGACACATGAAGTCTATAAGATTACTGCCAATTGTCAAAGAATTTACAGAAGAGGTGATAGTTTAGCTAGACATAAAATGTAATAAGGTTTGTGTGATTATTATCTTCATATTTTTATCATGTTTATTAATGCTTGTTTTGTGGTAATCAAGGATAATTTTTTGAAAAAGTAAAAGGATTAAACTACAAAATAATCCTACAAGCCTGGCATCCCAGAAGAAACCATCACTAATGGCTTGATATATTTTCCTCTATTTGTCATGTGTGCATATTGGTTAAAAATAGAATTGTACAGTGAAAAACATTTTTAACCTGAAATTTGAACATATTAACACTTAAGCCATTCAAATTCTAGTTTTAATAATTTCAAAATATTATGTTGTATAAGTAGCATAATTTATTTTATATTTCCCTATTGATTATTATGTAAATTACTTTCAATATCAATGCTACTGTTAGCAATATCATAAAAAACATCCACACTCTTCACAACTAATATATACCTCTGAGTATTCCCTCTTAAGATTATTTGAGTAAATCAATAAGTAAATTAATTTAAAAAAAAGATTATTTGAGGAAGAAGCTGATTTTTGCATTTTAGATAGTCTGCATTGCAAGTATATTAAAGACTCCTTCTTAAATGGTGGCAGTCTGTGCTAATGGTACAGTCTGTGACTGTATCCCGGTCACATTAGACTCCAGCTTGTTAGGACACCTATATCTTTCTATATGAACTTAAAAATATGCTGTTGCAATCAACAGCTTGAAACTTCATACATCCTAGACCTGCCTCAGAATTATCTGTCAGTCTTATTTGAATTTGTCCTTTAGTTTGGGGGACAGTACTTTGCTTATCCAGAGTTTACACCATTATAACAAATTTTAATATCCAGTAGACAAACCTACTCCAAGTCCATTCCTTCCAACTAACTTCTCAAACTTTTTATACTGTTTGATGTTTTGCTTATTAAGATTTGGGTTTTCTGACTCCACTCAAGTAATCTATTGTGGACTTTTTATTGCAATTGCATAAAAATTATTGAACTGGATAAAAAAATCATTTTATTGTATCTTTGTTCCATCCAGAAATGGAATGAGCATTTCCAAAAGTCACTGGGAAAGCTGAATGTTTATGTGCAGAAGAATGAAATCAGATCTGTATCAATTGCCCTGTACAAATTAACTCCAAACGACCAAATACCTCAATGAAAAACCTAAAATGCTAAAACTACTAAAGGAAAGCACAGGCAGTGTCCTTTGATACATAAATTTAAGAAAGGACTTTCTGAATAGGAATCCATTTGCTCAGGAATAAAGGTCAACACTTAGCAAGTAGATACCCTCAAAACTCAAAAGCTCTGTACAGCTAAGGATGCAATCAACTGAGTGAAGCAGAGGCCCAGAGAGTGGGAGGAATTCTTTGGTAGCTATGCAGCTGACAAAGGATTAATGCAGAAATACAAAATATACAAAATATAAAAATATACAGACTATACAAAAAGCTAAAGGAAAATCAGAGTCAAGGAAACAAACAATCCAATTATCCAAATACTCTTATGGTTCTCAATAAAACCCCCTGTTTTTCTTTGTGTAAATGTTACATATTGATAATTCATAGCTTTGTATCCTCTAATATGTTATTGCTGTTTTGTGGGATACTATTGCTCTCTGTATATTTATCCTGCAGCCATCCTCTTGTGATAAACTTCCTTATTAATTCAGAACATTATGTAGCAGTTGCCTTGGATCCCCAAGGTGTGTCTAACCATGCTGTCATCTCAGAACCACTCTCTTCTCTCCTTGATCACTAGTTTTATTTTTATTGTGCATTGTATTTACCTGAACTTTGAAACAATGCTTAATAACAATGGCAATAAGAAAACTTCATCTTCTGTTTGTGATTTAGATTGGATTGCCTCCCATGTCTCAATGAAGTATGAAGTTCACTCCTCCGTTCACTTCTATTTCATCAGCTTGGTATACAGTCTGTCGTTCTTAGGTTCTTAGTATTTCAGGACATCTCCCCTCTTCATCAAATACTCTCTCATATACTGAGAGCAACATTCTTAAAAGTCATAGACTTACTGATTTAATACATTATGCTAATGAAGTTACTAGTATTCATAATTCTCTTGCAATGAGTATGGTTCAGTAGTTCCTCTGATGTGTTGTTGATTATAGCTTCATAGTCTTGTACTTAGATTTTTCTATTTTTATTCATTTACTGATTCTATTTTTATTGACTTAGCTTATTGCCCTCTTCATGTAGAATATCATTTTTATGTTTTCATTTGCAGCAAATAAACTTACAGATGCTACAAATTTTGGCATATTGTTTACTGCTAGACACTGGCCTAGGGCAGCACTTGATACAGGGTGAGTCTATCAAGAATTGGTGAGATTTTTAATTGAATTGGTGAGTTTAAATAATACATTCAATAGTTTTTGAAGTTTTTATTAATGATCATAACTTTCTTGACAAAGGTAGTTGAATTACTTGGAACGTACTTCATATACATATTACAGGATATTTTTTGATCATGTTTTTCTTCTCCCTAACACCTCTCAGGTACTTTCTATCCATCCAACTCCATGTTCTTTCTCTCTCTAATAGGATAGGCCTTATTAGATACTCAAAGTCTATGTGTTGAACTTAATTTTTCCTTTTTGTTACTATTATTATGTAGATTCTGTAGCAATGGTTGTGTGTGTATGTGTGTGTGTGTGTGTGTATAAAGAAGAGAGAGAGAAAGAGGAAGAAAAGAGAGAGAAAGAGGAAGAAAAGAGAGAGAAAGAGGAAGAAAAGAGAGAGAATCATCGCCCATAAGTAATTACAGGCTAGAGACTTTGGATGTCTTCTTTAATTAATCTCTGCCTTATTTTTTGAACGTTTCTCACTCAATCTGTAGCTCAGGAATTTGGCTCGATCCCTGATCAGCAAGCCCCCAGGATCCTCTTCTCTGTATCTCTAGCATTGTGGTTACAGTGACATGCCACTGTGCCCTGCCTTTTTTTTTATGGGTAGTAAATGTTCAAACTCAGGTCTTCATGTTTGCACAGCAAGCACTTTCACACTGAGCAGCTTCTTACAATAGTTCCTGAAGGAGAAGCAGCAGTGTCTAGGAACTGATTGAAATGAAAATAATTAGGCCTTACCCAGTCACACTGAATCCGAGTCTCTGGACAGGTTCAACAATTTGTTTTAAACTCTAACCAGGTGGTTATCCCACATGCTAAAGAACCACTATTTTGTGATTTTGTTCAACAATGCAGTAAGAGTAATTTCTGTCCATAGTCACATAAGAAAATTTCATTCTTTTCAAAATCATTATGGAGCATCTAGCTCCTTTTCTCTGTTCTGGCCACTTGGATCTGCAGGTAGAGCTAATGGGTTTCACACGATGGTGTCTGTGAATAAGACCCCTTATAGTTGTGCAGTGTAACATTTATCTAGACATGTATCTTGGCTGATACATGAAAAGCAATGGATAATGTTATAGCTATCGTTAGAAGTTATAGTGATCAATAGAAGTATACATTCTATTTAGGGAGATACATGAAACTGGCCAACAATAACATACAAAGCACAAAGTAAGAATGCTTTGAAGAAACTAAGCAGGATACAATATAGAGCAAAGATATTTACTATTTAAATCCTTGAGTACATTCACCAGTGTACCCATAATCATTTTGAAACCTGGTAAGCAAAGAGAGACAGTCTTTCACCACATGGTCTCTCTTGACTGTTGCAAACCCAATGGAATATCTATGATCTTTCTGATTCAGCACTTCAGAAAGCAAAATGATTCCTGTGGTTGCTCCTGACCCAAACCACAGCACAAAGGCTACATACACACCCCAGCTGCCTTCCTCTGACGGGATACTCTCTCTTTTAGTCTTATGTGAGCTCAAGGCTCACGGAGCCCTAACAACTGCTGACTCCATCGCTCAGAGGCATGATGAGGAATGATATGGGCAGGCTCTCCTGGACTCAGTAGTTTGTAATGTCATGTGATTGCATGCAAACGGTATGTTCACAGTATACATTTGACAAGCAGCAAGTTCCTGTTTGTCAGTAGCTAAGAATAAAGCAGAACTGGATATTTCATGAGCTGGATTGACTTGTTTCATTGTTCCCAGGAATTCAAAACACTCATGTCAAGGAGATAACCTCACACACCACTGAGCAGGGAAGATGTTCCTAGCGTAGAAGGATGTCAGCATCGCATCATATGTAAACTCTAACAGAAAGAGGTCAGAATTCTGGAACCATGTTCTGAATAAACAATCTCATTTTTTTCCTGCTTCCCACTTCTTACCCAACAACATGCTCTATAAGTAGAATTTCACGACTTTGGGTTACTCTTACCCTTAACTCTGTTTCTGTTCAGACCAATTACAAGTCATGTTAACAGCGACATTTAATTCCATCCATGTGTGACCAATTGTGTGATATTGTTTGGACCCTGATTTCACTTGGTGGTGCAGTTGAGTCTGATAGGTACTACGTTTATGTGATGGTGCTGGGCACTGACTTCTGCTGAGCCTCTGCACACGTGTGCTATTATAAAGATGCTAAGCTCATATACCAAAGCCCCCAAAATGGCCCAGATACGTCTAAAATCACAAGCTTATGATTTACCCTTCTGATTCTTCTTGGAAGAGAACATGGCCCTAAACTAAAAGTGAGGAGACTAGAAATCAGGAAGTATTCAAATTAAGAAAGTAAGAAAAATAATTCCACAGACCAGCTGGCCACACACAAAAAAGTTACAATTATCAACTATACTAAGGATTTTTGAATTTAGATGGTTGTATTTGATGGTTTCCCACTTCTTCATGTCTACAACCTTCTAAAATGGCTAGCTAGCTCAGTTATTTTTGATTTGGAAATAAGGACCTTATTTATACTCACCCCCACATATTTCTGTTTCTCACCTTTTCTTTTCAATGGCTGTCATAAGCAGGAAGAACATTGCTTCCCACTGCTCAGGCAGAAAGCCCAAAGATGAAGACAAAATATTTTTGGTAATTTATTAAAAACCATCAAGCTCCCTCTTCATTAGTAAACTTCCAAACATGGACTTACGGCATTTAAATGCCCATTCCACAGGAAGGCTCGCCAGAGATGCCAGCTGCTGAAGGTGACCTTAGATCTAGGGTATTTGCTTGTCTTACTCAACTGAGTAGTTCTTCTAAACAGTGTCCACCTTGGTCAGTGTGGTGGTCAGAAAAAGTACTCACTGCCCAGAGCCAGCCAGAGCAGTGGTGATCCACCCCTAAAGTCCTCAGCCTCTGTGAGCCTGTTACAGCACTCAGCTTATCAATTTACTTGCAAATGGCTCCCTGAAGTATTAACCTAGGTTAATTATTCGTCAAATATGATTATGCAATGGTAATGTAAAAAATCGGAAATGCAGGATGGAATTTTTCACTCCAGCGGTTTGGCAATTGTGGCAGCTGGCGGAGGTGCTGGAGTAATTACCAGGCCATTCCAGCTGGCGGATCAGCGCTCCGGTTCAGGAGGGGAAGGGGGAGAAAGGCAATAAAGGCCTGGAGGAGCAGGAGTAGGAGCCGTGCCAATCGACGTGGGGAAATTTTCACAGCTGCTGGTGGTGATAAATGAGAAACGGTGGCCCTACTTCTAATCAATACATGTAAATGCTACTCATTACAGCCTTTATACACACTTCTCAATTAGCCTTTCCTCCCACTGGTAACAAGGAATGTCATGCTTTCTGGACTGTGAAAGTGCTTCAGCGCCGGGTTCACCTGCAGCAGAGCGATGCTGCTGGCTCTGGGCAGCAGGTGGGAACCTGCTCAACATCAACTGAGTCCCAAGTGGCCCCTCTGGTTGAACATGGCTGTTTGAATGCCACTTGTTCACTGGGGAGCGTGCGGGGGTGGGGTGGGGTGGGGTGGGGTGGGGGAGACTTGGGTTACACCCGCATCCTATATAGCATCTAAAAATTCAGAAGCGATTTAGAATTTAGCGATTATCCAGGAGAGTTCCAAACAAACATTCTCTTCCTGCTTAAAAATAACACACTTATTTCTACATTGATTTTTCTAAGGACTAACATCTTTTAATTATGTGACTTTTCCACGTACACACATGGACTTGATTATTTGTAAGTCTGGGAGGGATTTCCTGACTTGAGAGTGTAGCTTCATTAGCTTTAGTGTAAGGAGGTAAGAAACACTTAGAACGGGCAAGCTCTCCTGAGTTTAGTTCAGCCTGTTGGTTGTTCAGTAATGGCTCAGCACCTTCCTTCTCCATTAAGAGGAATGCGGGCTGGTCTAAGGTTGCTTAACCTCTCTCTCTTTCTCTTTCTCTCTCTCTCTCTCTCTCTCTCTCTCTCTCTCTCTCTCTCTCTCTCTCTCTCTCTCTCTCTCTCTCTCTCTCCACCCCTCTCCACATACACACTCACACACACACCTGTCTAGTCCCACAGGCACAGAGTTCCATCCCCCCAAGATGAAGGGAAGTGATTTGAATTGATAGCCTCTGCTTGTTCTGATTCATTTCATCTGAAATATAACTTTACCCTATATAAAGAAAATCTTGTAGAAAAGTCTAACACACACACACACCTACTTATAAAAATCACATTTTTACTTAAATGAGTTACATAGAAAGACTTTTGAATAGTTATAACAATGCCAATGAAAGTTTGAATTGTTACATAATGAAGAATGAGTACCACAATTTGTGTTAAAAGTAGTATGTCAAGTTTCATAAGTTTGAATACTTATTGATCTGTCTGTTTTTCTTTTGCTATCATCAATCTTAGAGATTTATGCTGTTATTTTGTGACTAAATAATACTTTGATTGCCAAACAACCATTTAGGTTAAATACCTCAGAATAACCATTACTTCAGAACCAAATTATACAAATCTACTGTGGATCAAAGAAAAGATATTTTCTAGTTCCATCCATTTGCCTAAGAATTTCATGAAGTCATTGTTTTCAGTAGCTGAGTAGTACTCCATTGCGTACAAGTACCACATTTTCTGAATCCATTCCTCTGTTGAAGGACATCTGGAATCTTTCCAGCTTCTAGCTATTATAAATAAGACTGCTATGAACATAGTGGAGCATGTGTCCTTGTTATATGTTGGAGCATTATTTGGGTATATTCCCAAGAGTGGTTGAAATTATTAGGCAAGTTGGTGGAACTAGAAAATATCCTGAGCGAGGCAACCCAGTCACAAAAGAACACACATGGTATGCATTCACTGATAATTGGATATTAGCCCCAAAGCTCAGCATACCCATAATACAATTCACAGATCACATGAAACTCAAGAAAAAGGAAGACCAAAGGGTGGATGCTTCAGTCCTTCTTAGGAGGGGGAACAAAATACTCATGGGAGAAAATATGGAGACAAAATGTGGAGCAGAGACTGAAACAAAGGCCATCCAGAGACTGCCACACCTGGGGATCCATCTCATATACAGTCATCAAACCCAGACACTTTTGTGGATGCTAAAATGTGCTTGCTGACAGGAGCCTGATATAACTGTCTCCTGAAAGACTCTGTCAGAGCCTGACAAATACAGAGGCAGATGCTCACAGCCAACCATTGGACTGAACAAGAGGTCCCCAATGGAGGAGTTAGAAAAAGGACTGAAGGAGCTGAAGGGGTTTGCAACCTCATAGGAAAAACAACAATATCAACCAACCAGACCACCTCAGAGTTCCCAGGGACTAAACCATCAACCAAAGAGTACACCTGGAGAGACCCATGACTCCAGCCGACTATGTAGCAGATGATGGCCTTGTCAGGTATCAATGGGAGGAGAGGCCTTTGGTCCTGTGAAGGCTCTATGCCCCATTGTAGGGAAATGCCAGGAGTGGGTAGGAGGGTAGGAGAGCACCATCACAGAAGCAGGGGGAGGGGGGATGGGATAAGGAGTTTGGGGGCAGGAACCAGGAAGGGAATAATATTTGAAATGTAAATAGAAAATATCCAATTTTCTTTACAAGTTTCCTATGAGGGCTTAGGGCTTCGTGGGAAATCAGCTTTACTTCTAATGTCTTCTTTAAAGAATAATTTATATTTTAACAAATTTCAGCTTAGTGAAATTTTGCTATTTGTTATTTACAAAACACCGCTGTGTTCTAAGGATCCCTTTACATGATGAAATGCAAAAAAGATGGGTACAGTTTCTATTCTCATGGTTTCCTTGGAATCTTCTTGGTGTCTTTCTCAATGAGGAGAGAGAGAACAAAGACACACACACACACACACACACACAGAGAGAGAGAGAGAGAGAGAGAGAGAGAGAGACAGAGAGAGAGAGAGAGAGACTCTCCAAAGGAACTGAGAAATCATTTTCAAATACAACTCAGCCAGGTTTTCCAACCATACTGAGAAATGCCCCAGCAGCAATATAAGGCAACTTACCCTTGAGTCTTTTGCTCCTTTTTTGGTCACTTTACACACCTGAGAGGCGAGCATGTCTTTTCAGATATGTTTATTTTCACTATGGTATTCCAAAAGCAATATCCACTCTTATCCTGATCCTGGATTTCTAACTGAATTTAGACAGTCTTTTACTAAATAAGGATGTGTAAGAGAGATTTGTTCTCGGAGTCCAATCTACTCATACAGAATTTCAGTTGAATTTCCTTTCAAAGGTAAATGTACTTTCTTCACTCCAAAGAAAACTTAAATCAGAGAGCAGGAATAACTTGCGATTCTAATAGGAGATAAGAAATGGCTTATATCTAGCTGCTAGGCTGCCTGAGAGCGCATGGTGATCACAGATCTAAGCATGTGGATAGCTTTGCTTTTCTTTGTTGTTTCCTAGCAAGAGACATTTAGAATGAGAATAAAATACCACCAATTCCATCCTGTGTACTTGCAGCACTGATGATAATCAGAGTGTTATACAAAGACAGACAGTAGACTAGAATTGTGTACACACATGAACACTAAACATTCAGTCTGTATGTAAGAATATTTCTCAGTGCTTAACATTAAACTAAGATGTACATCTTGTGTAGCTCAATGACATAAAATAATTTAGGTGTTCTAACAAAGTGAATGTTCAGATTAGCTGCATGGGCTCCACACCACATGCAATTCATGTCTGGGATTCAGTTACCTGTATTTAAGAGGCAGAGCTGATCATGAGATACCTGGTTAACACAGAACAGCAAGAAGAGAATTCATATATGTCATATTGCCTCACGTTTTACTTCTAGAGGGCTGGTATAGTTAAAAAGGGAATAAATTCACAAAAAAGGAATATAAGTTCATATAAATGATATAAACTGATTCTTCTGTGTAGGACACCCAGATTCCCACAGTGTAACACAGCTCCAGTCTTTCTAGCCTGAATGAATGAGTTCAAGCAAGAGTAATTAAAGACATGTTAGTGGCCTCCAGGATTTAGGAAATTTACTTTCCTGTCTTGGGGATTTGGGGGGTGCTCCTTGAGATTCTCCCGAGATGGTCATATAACTTAATCTCTCCTTCAGTCACAATTTTGTTGCCCCCATACAAAGTAACTTGGCATGACATAACAGTACATCCATTACTGCTTGAGTCTTTAGTTTTTCAAGCCCTGTGTCTGCTCCTCCCCCATTCCTCTCTTTTTCACTGAAGATGAGCTCCATCATTTGCCTTTCACTTTTGCATACTGTTTCCATTTTTTTTCTGTAGCTTCAAGAACATACCCTGAATACTGCTTGAATGAGTGAATGGATGGATGGATGGGTGGATGGATGGATGGATGGATGGATGCTGTTCACCTAAGACAGGATACTATCAAGATTCGTTTTTTTAAGGATAGGCATGGGCTACATGCCTGTAATTCCAGGAGGTGGATGTCAGAGGATCAGGAGTCCAAAGTCATCCTTGCCCAGGTAGCTAGTTTGACGTCAGCTTGAGTTACATAAAATTGTCTCAAAGAAAAAAATAAAATATTAAAAATGTATAAAGTAACCGTCTTACTAGTAAGGAATTCAAACGTCAAATGAGCATCTCTGCCTGTGCAGTGCTGCACTGTTTCCTACTGCAGCCATAAGCTACTGTGGTCATAGGGCATTGCAAATGGACAGGTATAATTGGGTTGTGCTATCAGTATAAGTAACATGAAGACTCCAAATAATGTATAGGAACAAAAAAGAGAATATATAAAAATAACTCAAAATTTTTAAAGGAGGCTGGAGAGACGGCCCCATGAGAAGGGCATTTGTTGTTCCTTACAGAAGACCTAGGTTTAATTCTCAGCTCTTTCAGTTTCTCATAGCAGTATGAAACTCCAGGTATGAAGTATCTGATGTCAGCTTCTGATTTCATAGGAACCAGGAATGCATGTGATGCACAGAGTTAGATGCAGACAAAAAACTCATATGCATAGAATAAAATAAATCTAAAATATTTTAAAAGATGTTCAAATTAAGAGTAAAAAGAGTAATTTTATGTTGAAATAGTGTTTTATGTATAAGTCTAAATAGCATATGGATTTAATTTATCCTATTTCTTTTTCACTTTTACAGTGTTGTTACTATGAATTCAATTTATCCCATTTCTTTTTACTTGTATAGCGTTATTACAAGAAAACTTAAAGCTGCTCATGTGGTTTGATTGGGCAGTGAATAATGATTATTTGAAGCACATCTCTTCTCATCTTCAGTCCACTGGATCAGCAAATTACCCTACTTAGCCTCAATATCAATATATATCATGCAGATAAACATATATTGCTACAGATTATAAATACCTACATATACCTTTGCATCTATTTAATAACAATCATACATTGGTTTAGTTCTGTCTTTCTTACATGCAGGGTTAGAGAGTAGTAGCTCTGAATCACCACCAGGAGGAAAACACAGGCTGTCATTGAACTGGTGACTAGGATATGGTTAGGGAAATCTTTAGCCAGATCTGATCATTTTTACTTCAAAGTCTACACCATGGATGAAAAAAAAATTCATGAAGTTTAGTGCAGCTCATGGTCTTTTCTAGACATAGGAAAGAAGATCACAGTACATAGTTAATGAGCCTAGACTAAGTAGCTTGCTCAGTGAGGGAGTGCTCATGGACAAATAATACTACCAGTAGATTCTGAGCCACCCAAAGCAATATCAGATCCATAGCTTAAATTTATTGGCACCTCCCGACAATTGGGCTCTCCTTGAAGGTTCCCTGTCCTCTACCTGGTGGCTTTTTTTTCAAATCAAAGTCCTCCTGTTTATGAATCCCAAGGGATACAGGATGTGCCCCTGCTTTGCTTTTGCAGATCCCTGACTCCTTTGGCTGTGAGCCAGTGTGCACAAATGCCCATGTTACTGAGAGACCTTATACTTTAGCCAGTGGATTGTCATAACAATGAAGGCTAGACTCCACATTCAGATAAAGATGTGTGTTTTTGCTGTCTTGTGAAAGAGCTGATAATGAGCCACACTGGAATGGAAGCTGTCACTTTGCATTGAGTCAGAGCAACCTGAACAATGTAAAGAAATTAAAAGCTCCTAGTGGCAGAGGATACCATTTCAGTCATCAGCTGTGGGAGGGACAGGCACCATTCAAGAGGCTAGGACCAGGGATGCTTTGGTCCTCAGGGGATTTTTTGCTAATGCTGCTTTATGCCCTACTTCTTTTTAATGTACACCATGAACAAATGAATTGCTATATTTTTTTTTTTGTTTTTCTTATTATTTAGGCCCAGATACCATGGATGGAGAGGGATTAAAGCTGGAATTGAGGGAGGAGAAACATCAGAAAGAAAAAAGACCTAATGCATTAATCTAGCCACCAAGAGAAAGCAGTAACAAATTTGTATGCAAAAGCATATTAGGGCCTTAATGCAAAAAATCTATAATGAATATAAAATGTAAATTTTTTTACCCTCGTGTCTCTTCTCTCCTCCCTCCTTTCTTTTTTCCCTCACTCCCTCCTCCCTCCCTTTCTCTCAGGCCTGTTGAAAATGAATGAGACTAGCAAATCCAAGACTGATTCTTATTTCTTATTTCAGGCTCAGAAATATGAAAAAATGTAATATATTTTTAACAGAAAGTCTCAGAATATATGCTTCAATCTTGGAGTTTCAAAAAAAGGCAGCGAATCAGGCAGAAGGACAGAAGGTTACAGATTAGTACTGGTCATTGCTCAAAGAGTATGGGTTATAAATAATAAAGGAGAAAAGGGTGAAGGACACTAAAATATAACTGGGACCCACAATGGAATAATCAAAGCAGAGAATCTAATTTCAGCTTTAAAATACCAGCCAGCATTGACTTCCTACTATGGGACGCTTCCTGCTCACACTGCCACAGATAAATGCATGCCTCCTTTCACATAAGCATGGTTTCAAGTTTCAAGATATGTATAGGCTAGTGTGTGACTTCATACCTAACAGTGTGGTGGGTTTTTTCATTGGTAGAGAGAATAATAATTTTTCTATCATCAATTAAGAAGAAGTATGGGTAAGATTACTATAGCTGTTTTTAATGTCAAAACTCAGGATCTATCATTTTGTATAAGAACATGTTAGCCAACATCTACCACTAAAAGACACATATGCACTTGCATTATTGTGGCCCAGTTTTTTTTTCAGGTTATATATAGGGGACACGGACTTTGCATTCTGTCATATACAAACAGCACACGAAATGTCAACATATAGCGAAGAAAAACATAGCCAAATGGAAAGTCTCAAGAGCTTCACGCCCTTGCTAATTGCCTTGAGTAAAGCATGAGCAAATTCAGGCTTAGCAGCACACTCTGTTACAGACACAGGGACACATGCAAGATACTCTCTTCTTCAGGATGTCTGAGTCGCATGGTGTGTATGCCAAATGCACACGGTTGTTCTGCCTATACCTGTGAATTCCAGTTTTGTGGTTGTGACTGTCACTCACAGCTAACCTGCTTCTGTGAAATAGCATTCAGCATGAGGTGTTGGCAGTGTAAGAGCCGCAGAAGGAAGAAACTATCTGAGGAATTAAACTCTGAAATATGCCTCAGGTGTGATGATTGCCATCTCAGCAACAATAACTATAATAAAAATAGCAAGAATGTGCATTGTCTTGAAAGCTGTTCATGTTTCTTTCAAAATACAGCTGGCTGTTTCATACGAGAGCAGTGCTGAACTCTTTTGCATGGTACAATTTAACTTCAGAAAGACAAGAAATTTCATAGCAGGATGGATTTTGTAATAAAGTAATTAGGACTTGAAGTAGTCATTTCTACAACCTTTGTCCTCTAAAATATTCAAAAGAAAACCTTTCAGAGGTATTAAGCCATTAATTTGCCCTGGCCTTCCATAAGTAAGCCTAGAGAAGAGCATACTCTCAACAAGGGTATTAAAGCAAAAAGGGGAGCGGGCTGAAGAACTGTTGGTGTGCACACATGCATTTATATCTGCTCTATTGAAATATGTTTCAAAACTAGTTACTTGATTTTTCTTCTTGACTTACGTGAGGCTGCTGAAATGTCAGTGTGTAGAACTGTAAATAAAAGAATAAAAAATATGACAAAGGTCATGACAATCAAGGAAAGCTAAAAATTCCTTCTCCAGGAACTTGAGGCACCATTACTCACAGACTAGTATGGTGAGAACAAAGAAGTGCTGAGAATAAGCAAGAGGTGATAGAGATAGCCTGGTTGTTTTGAAATCTTGACTGAGCCATAAAGGATGGTAGCTGAAGCTCCATGGGCATTCTGAGCACACCCTATATTAGCAGGCTGTTGATTCTCTAAAATCTGAAACCAGAACTCTGCACACTGAATCCAGTCAAACAAATGCTCCAGTTTTTACCACCCTCTGTACCCAGGACGCTGTGACTAGCTGAGGTCTAGGCTTTATATTTCCCTAGCTCTCTGGGGAAACAACTAACTTCCCTAAGGGTTAAGGAACATGTACTCATTCCACACATAGCAAAATGACTAAGACAGAGACACATACATACATAAACCTGAAACATACTACTGTCCAATAAAAAAATTGGCTTTGGTGGCCAATATAACACCTTTCTATCACTTAAGCGCTGATTGAGTACCTCCTATTTTTGTTAGCCATCATGACAGCTAATGTGTGCCCCGGCTTTAATCAGCTCATAAATACGGGCCAGGACGTGTATACGGGGAACTGATGTTCAGAGAATTTAAGTGACTTGCTTAAATCATACAGGTCCAGCTGATGGGATGAGTATCTAAAGGGCATATTTGCTTGGCTTTCAGTTGACCCATAAGCATTAGGAAGGTTGAGATAAAAGCAGTCAACTGAGCACTATAGGAAGGAAGTGTTCCTGCTTTCTTAGGCCCCTTCTTTCTTGAAATTGTATACACTAGCAAGTTCTCTTTAAAGGTGGTTTTGTATTGATGCTGGATTCTGTGAGGTGACCTGGCTGTGCCAGAGCATATGCTTTGTCCACTCAGGCACATTGCTTTATCCCTCTCCTGCACACACCAGTGGTGACCACACACTAGCTGTTTGTTACACATGCATATTTGCTTTAACCGATCTTTCCTTCTGGGTGGATCTGCACACTCCTGAGCAAAGATAGGCCAGCGCAATGCAGGGATTACAAAAGAAAACAGTAAATGTATCATGTGCTTATTATGAGGAAATGAATAGGGAAGAATACCAAGTATGCATTTTGTGCAAAAACTATTGACAGATCTTTTCGAGCCCGATGGGAAAATCATTTGAAAACTGTTCGTCTTTAATGTACCACTTAGCAAAGAGTTCTGGTGACAGAAAATCCTAGATGCCAGGAAATGGAAAGTAAAAGTCAACATGGGAGTGGGTGTGGGACTTTGTCTTTGGTGTGAACTGGGAAAAGACATGTTACCGTGGGTGGCTGGAAGACACGTAACAGGTGAGGAGATGATTCATGAAGACTTGGCAGCTTGCCAGGGTCACAGCTTGGCAATGGTGCAACTGAGATGCAAAGGTAGTGCTAGGGCATGCCCAGGTCATAATCTTAATAGACATCCTTTGACATTTAAACCTTTCTATTAACAGTGGTCCCTTCCCTTCTTCCTTCCCTCTCTTCCTCCCCTTTTCCTCTTTTTCAGCAATATATAGCTAAAACAATAGTTTTACACAACAGCAGCTACCCTTACATATTATACATGCTGACATTTCTTTACTGTTTGGGTCATAATAAAAAAAAAGTAATGTTGAAAGGTCAAAGTTCTAGTTAGGTGGCAGAACAGAATCTTGCAAACTGTCTAGAAAGTCTGTCATAGCACCAAACCTGCTGGTTCAATCATTTCTCAAGTCCTTGCCATTTCTCGTCCTGGCCCTCCTGTGAGGCCTTTGGAAACAAAAGTATGCAGGGTTAGAGTCTCCACTAAGAAAGCAACAAAGAATAGTGTAGTGATTTTCAAATTGAGGGATGTAGTACGTTACTTCATTCCACAGTATTCTGAAATGCTTTACTTTCTTTCAATAAAAGACAAATGTTATTAACCTACAATTTTGATTTTGCAAATCTAAGTGGAAATTAACACTTAAAAAGAAATAGAAATGAATATAAACATTTTCAATATAAATATGGCTTGTCAATGAGTTATGGACTTCAGATTTTCTTTGAAGCTGTTTCTATTACGCAAGAGTTGTAAAGAAGCAATGAATTTCACCACTCAACAATTAATATTCCCAGATATACAATCTGTATAATATTGCATTGATTTCCATTCAAACTATGTATATTCCCGAAGGGTTGGGGTTAACTGTACTGATTTGTCCTGTCCCAGGGTGTAACTATTTTAAGTATAAGGGACATTACGCTAAGATGCTTCAGGTTTGGTACAGTACTGAATTTGTTTGGTAATGTCATGCTTAGGAGCTAATGAGTTCAACTCAGTAGATGTCTGAGGCAGTAACTGCCAGACTGGTACCATCCGGTGCTGACTGTAGGTCCTTCTACCGTGAGGCACCTTATGTTGCTGGGGTTTTATCCCATGTCATTTCAAACAATATCAACTGGGAACCTGTCCTTTACCGCCAAGAACTAGAGGACACCTCCTACTCCTGTCTCCTTTTGGAAGTTCAAGCTCTCACGTGGGACACATTGCCTTATAATTGAATAACTTACAAAATATATTCTCTTTTAACTTGTGAAAACTGTGGTGTGAACTAAATCATCACTAGTTTATTTTGTTATATAAATACATTTCAGGCCTTTTTTTTTTTTTTTTTTTGGTTTTTCGAGACAGGGTTTCTCTTTGTAGCCCTGGCTGTCCTGGAACTCACTCTGTAGACCAGGCTGGTCTCGAACCATTTTTTTATTTCTAAATTCATTTATGTTATTTACTAACAACACAGTAGCACACTGTCTCTAGACTCATGGGGAAATGGCATATTTCCCTCTCTTACCTTTTTCCTTTGTTCATTTGCAAGTCTATATTTCTATGATACTTGCATGGTTATTCATATCTTAAAATCAAAACAGTTACCTGTAATGATTATTTTTAATTATTTTTAAACTTTTGTCATTGATAATTATCGGATCTATGTACAAATTTCCACAACGTGGTAGGTGGGTTCATCTTTCTGAATTCTCTCTGAGTTACTGTAGTAAGGGCTCACTTTCTTTACTTGGCTAGGTCAGTTACTTTCCCCTTTTCCCAAGATATGGTGACTCTCTTCAGTGTCACCCCTTCTATTTTGTTTGTCTTCGTAGGTTGGTGCTTTTTTGATTCTGGTATGGTTATGTTCACTGGGTTTCAGGAGTAGAGAAAAGTGCCTGGTCACTTAGTTTATCTGTTCTCTCTCTCTCTCTCTCTCTCTCTCTCTCTCTCTCTCTCTCTTGCTCTGCAAATGCGATCAGCATGGTGACTGGGTTTCTAGAGGTAGGAAATAACTCTAGAGGTAGCTATAACTCAAGCTTCTCATTATGTGAGTCCTTTCTGCTCACCTTCCTTTACTCCAGACCCAAGTGCAGCCACCAGGAAGATTTATTATCATAATGATTTACTATATAACAAGCAAAGCAATAATTCATTTGCTATTAAGTAATTTCTGCCTACAAGGCTGCTGAATTCTCTTGAAATATACCTGTCTTTCAAAATGTACAAAATTAGTATGCACCTGAATGCCTAGGCCTCCTGGTTAAAATTTACTTAAAAGTAAGAGCTCTCAGATTCATCATATAAAGAAAGTTTCCATTATACAATATCACTTCCGAAAAACTGGGGTAAGTTTTGAGTGTATTTCTCACCAGTGTGGTATACTGTTTGGGTTGTTTCTAGTTTCATATCTTCTGTCTTTAGGAGTTTGATGTGGAATCCCTCATCAACATAATTAAGAAAATCTAAAGGTTTCTGTCGGGGGGAAGAGAGAACATCAGGATAGATGACCCTGAGCAGAAGAGAAAACAATGTCATAGAGAAGAGGAAGGAAAGTGGCAGAAAAAATTAACAAACTCCCAAACATCCGCAGAACTTCACTTTCTCACCTGAACAAAGGGGATGATAATAAGCTTTCAAAGGACTGGAAAGTGGAAACGTTATACATGGAGAGTCCTTAGCTACCTGTCTGACTACTTGTGGAAACACATACTCAGTAAATGGCGGTTAACGATGACAGGGCACATGTTGAAGTAACTAACTTCACAATTGTCTTCACAACTGGCATGAGGGTGTGAGGCTAAACAAAATATTAATATTTGGAGAATAAAGCCTACCAAGTAAACTTTGTCTGGATCTGTGTGGCACAGCCACACATAAAGAACAACCACTCAAAGTTCAAACTGATAGATAATTAAATGAATAATTCCACAATGCAAAGATAAGTAACTACTCTTAGAACTACGTACCTAGAGTAGGTAAGAAAAAAGTGTGTTTGGTTTTAAATTTTATTTCACTTTTTCCCCCAGTGTTTTAATTCTGGTTAAAAAAAAAAGGCAGTATCCAAGCAGGCATGGTGCCTGAGCCTAGAACCCTCTTACATATATATATATATGGCTGAAGCAGGAGGATCACAGTTTGAGGTCATCTTGGACTGGTGATTCTGTGTAAAATAACAGATAAGTTAATTAAAATATAAGTAAATAAAAATTAAGTGTAAAATACCAGGCCTTTATAGTCAGCCTTGAGTTGATCAATTTCTATGTCCCCACTAAACAGTATACTAGCCCAAGTCTGAGGTTTCTGTTTTCTTCTCAGGAGAGAGAGAGAGAGAGAGAGAGAGAGAGAGAGAGAGAGAGAGAGAGAGAGAGAGGAGTTTCTGCTGTCTTTTCTAAGTTTCTTGAAGCCTAAAATATTTGGCAAGTGCCATCTTTTAAAGCTGAGGATTCAGGGAACAGTGGAAGGAAGAGATATTGGACTAAAGACATCTTGTTTAAACTCACCAAAACATAAAGTGCAGAGAAGCTAAGAGCTAACTAATTTATTGTGTATAACTTCCAATCTACATTCTAGCTAACTGCAGTTTTCATTTATCTAAATCAAAGAACTATAGGCTAATAACATAAACACATGTAGATCCCCTGGGATGCATTCCCATATGCATGCATACTCTCACTGTGTTTATGGACAGACTGACTTTATAGTTCAACTTCTTAACTTTTATGAAATGAGCAATTCTTATTTGGCCAAAGTGTATTTAATACTTTAATTCATTTAGGACAAAAATATAATTTAAAATATGCAGACATTAGACACCCCCTCCTTTCTCTCTCTCTCTCTCTCTGTGTGTGTGTGTGTGTGTGTGCGTGTGTGCGTGTGCATGTGTGAAAGGATAATACGACAGGGCCAAAGGGGGCTTAAGAGGTTGAGGGAGAGGGTGGTAGAGTGTACATGACATGACAGTGAAGTGACAAACAGGGTTAAGGGAAGGCAATGAGGAGAGATCAACAAAGCAAAGTATGAGAACATAATGTAACACATTATTTTTTACACTAATTCTTCAAAAGCAAAATAAATGATAAAATAAAATATCATTAAACATTAAAAGACAACTTTCCTTTAAAATAACGTTTAACCACCTAACTTTTATGGTGTAAATATTGTAATTCATCACCTTACCAGAAACAACAACTGAAATGAAATCCCTTGTCTTTAATCCCATCAAAAGTCAGTTCCATCTCTCTTTCAAAGAGAAAAAAAAAATCTCCATTTTTTTTTATTAACTTGTGGTGATGATTTCCATGTGAATGATATTGTCTGTCTGTTCTTTCCTCACATTTGACCTTATTTCTTTAAGAAATGTGGAATATTGCTTGGGGCTTTTCAAATGCAGGCTAGAGGAAGAATAATCTCCACCTAAAGAGGTTTTAAACCTCACCTATCTATTGACCCATGAAGGGTAAACACTAAATTCTTAGAGCCAAATATGCATTCTAACCCTGCAGAAGCAATGAATGGCTTGCCTCCTATTTAAATTATTGTTAAGTGGGCAAGATTTTTTACCATTCTGAAAGGTGATAATCATGACCACTGTCATCACCTGACTGTTAACACTGACAGAAATGACAAAGCAGCTTGTGTTTACCCATAAACCTCTTCTGTAGGGTTTATTTTATGTGTGCACTCTGGCTGTCTATTCCACAATACTCCATGTCTATAGCCAACATATGCTTATTAGTACATTCATGGCTTTCACTTTTCTCTTCCTCTCTTCTCTCATTTTTCTTCTTCTTTTACTTCTTTTCTTCTTTCTTTATTCTCCTCTTTCTTTATTTCCTCTTTCTTTCTTTCTCTCTTTCTTTCTCTCTCTCTCTCTCTTTCTTTCTTTCTTTCTTTCTTTCTTTCTTTCTTTCTTTCTTTCTTTCTTTCTTTCTTTTGTAAACTTTATAGCCTAGCACCTGATAGACTCTCCCTCCCCCACTTTTTTCATTCCTCAATGAGGGTCATCTCACTATGTTGCTCAGACTGCCCTGTAACTGCTTATATAATCCAGACTGGCTTCAAACTCAGGATCTTCCTGTCTGTGCCTCTTGAATGCTAAGATTACAATCATGTGCCACCATGCCTAGATAAACCACTTCCCAAGACACATATCATGAATCTGTATCTCCAAAGTGCTTGATTTGTGGGCTGTGGTAGTGCTGACAGACATAGCCATGAAGCTCATGGGTTTGAGGCTAGTGTGTCTATCAGTGAGTTCAAGGTCAGCTATGCAAAACAGTCAGGTATCGTTTCATTAAACAAACACACAAAAGTAGCAATATTAGAAAAGTCAGGGGATTTCCTGGACTTTTCTTTCAGTAATGACAATGTATGTATGTGTGCTGTCTATCTATGCTTACTTTCAGCCAGTACTCTTGACCAACTGCAGTACAGCATACTGGAAGCAAGTATGTTCTCGTAAGTCTGTGAAGCAACTTCACGTGGTTCACGCATTATTTGGGTGTAGGTTGGATTTTATGGAAATGAAATACTTCCCTGGTTTACAGACACTAGAGATGAGCTATTTCTGAGGCTCGGTCCCTGAAGAGCCAATTTACAGTAAAAGAAGCAAGTCTAGAGGAAGATGCAGTAGGAATGCATCCAGCCCTTCAACTTTTCAGAGCTTCCGTGAGTTTACCAAGTCAGTGGCTGGATCTTTAGGAGCTTCGCTTTCCACCTCGCTTATTCCAGCTCATTTCCCCTGCATAACTTTACAAAAGATTCCATTGCCTTAAGTATTCCCTCTCCATTCATATGCTCTGAACTCTTTATTTGGATTTGCAAAGAAAACTCAAACCTTATTTTTCCCATGCAGGACTGCCCCACATAACATGCCCACCTACTGCAGCTGTGAGCCTCTGGGCCTGGCCTCACACTAGGTAAGATGATCCAGTGCTGGTATTTTAAATTTCTTGCAAATTTTAGAAAAGACATCCTTTCTAGTCCTGCTGCTTCTAACACACACACACACACACACACAAAATCAAGGATCTACATATTTTAAAGTATATTTTTGTCATGTGAGTGTGTGTGTGTTAAAAAACAAAAGAAAACAAAACTCAACAAGACTGGAATACTTTCCCCTTGTCTTTTGCAAACCCTGAGGATATATTTCTACAAAATGGGTACTAAGAGACTTTATTCTAAATTTAAATTTGAAAGAGAGAGAGAGAGAGAGAGAGAGAGAGAGAGAGAGAGAGAGAGAGAGAGAG